>NC_048568.1:27777500-27780000 GCF_013265735.2 Oncorhynchus mykiss
GAAGCTGTGTTGTTCATGTATAATTCATCCAGCTGGTATATATCATTGTACAGTTTTGAGGATGTGGGAAGCTGTGTTGTTCATGTATAATTCATCCAGCTGGTATATATCATTGTACAGTTTTGAGGATGTGGGAAGCTGTGTTGTTCATGTATAATTCATCCAGCTGGTATATATCATTGTACAGTTTTGAGGATGTGGGAAGCTGTGTTGTTCATGTATAATTCATCCAGCTGGTATATATCATTGTACAGTTTTGAGGATGTGGGAAGCTGTGTTGTTCATGTATAATTCATCCAGCTGGTATATATCATTGTACAGTTTTGAGGATGTGGGAAGCTGTGTTGTTCATGTATAATTCATCCAGCTGGTATATATCATTGTGGGCTGAGGGCACAGCTGTGTGTTTCACTGTGGAGAGAGAGAAAGATGGGAGGTTGTGGACAAGTGAATGTACTTTCCACTAGTCCACCATGACTATCTCTATCTATAACCACTGAATTATACAAGAATAGGCTTATCTGCTAAAGCAACAATAAATATATATATTTTTTCCCCACAGATCTACACAACCTACTCCACATTTTCAAAGTTAAAGAAAAAGTATAGAAGATGTCTTGAATGCGTATGTCTTCACACCCCAGAGGTAATACTTGGTGGAAGCACCTTCGGCAGCCATTACAGCTGTGAATAATTTCAAATGCGATTTTACCATTTGTACAACTCTTAGGGCAACATTTATCAACTGTTCTTGTCAATATTGCTAAAGCTCAGTAAATTTGGTTGGGAGTCATTGATGGACAGCAATATTCAAACCTTGTCTCTGATTTTCAAGTAAATGTAGGTGTTTAGTGTTCCTGAATGGTCCAGTCTCAGTCCTGACTTAAATCTGCTTGAGAATCAGAGACAAGGTTTGAATATCGCTTTCCATGAATGATTCCCAACCAAATTTCAAGGCGGCAAAACTGTGAAGACATTGCAAGTGGTATGTAGACTTTCACTAGGCACTGTATGTTAGGTTGATCTGCTTACGTCTGTACATCATAGAATTCACATCCTTATCATAAAGACTCAAGCTCAGTAAATGCTCTGCAGCTGCAGGGTCAACTAAGTACATAGTTAAAGATCCAATGCAGCCATTTTTATATCAATATCAAATAATTTCTGGGTAACAATGAAGTACTTTACTGTGATTGTTTTCAATTCAAATGGTCAAAAAGAAACAAAAATTGCTTCTTAGCAAAGAGCAATTTCTCAAGCACTAATTTTGCCAGTATGGTCTGGGAGTGGTCTGCGTGGGGAGGGGAAAACTGAAAATTAGCTGTTATTGGCAGACCGACCGATCTCTTTCTTATTGGCCTATTAACTCATTTACCGCCTGGGGTTGTCAAAACAGGCTGGAATTTCAGCCGGTCTTTTCAAACAACTCTTACACTAAAATGGCATTATATACATTTTCACAGTTTCACCATATTATTCCAACCTCATAGTGTGGAAATATAGAGTATATAAAACACAGGAAAATCAAATTGTGGACTGCACTGGACTGCACTTTAACACAGCTAAGCAAGCTTTTGCTAGCTCAACCCTATCCTCTATGCACCACTCCCAAATAGCCACAGTCATATTGTTTTGGTGACGACCCCAAAATATTTCCACAATGGACCTGACCTGTAACCTTTGACCTGATAGGACCCAGAGATACTTGACCCCATTTTAATCTGCATATTACAAAACCCCGTCCCCTCTGCTCTAGCTCCCTTAACCCCTGACCCGTCCTGCCCTGGCATTTAGTTGAACTAAGAACAGATAGAAAAAGAGAGAAAGAGGTAGAAAGGGGACAGATAGAAAAAGAGAGAAAGAGGGAGAAAGGGGACAGAGAGAAAAAGAGAGAAAGAAGGAGAAAGGGAACAGAGAGAAAAAGAGAGAAAGAGGGAGAAAGAGGTAGAGAGAGGTAGAGAGTGGTGAGTTCTGGTACAGTCCAGCTCTCCCTGTTACACAGAAGCCTGTCCTTAGTGATTGTTCAGCCACACAAAGAGAGTGACAGGGCTGACAGGGCTGCCTAGCTCTGGGGTTGGGCCTGCTGATGTTTAGGCTGGTCATGGGAGGGTTGAAAAGGCACAGTGACTGAATGGAACATTTAGAGTGTTAGAATAAACTGTTACAATGTTAGATTGTTCTGTAAGATGGCTCGCAGGATGGGTATCGGAAGAACCCAATGGGAGTGTTTGACAGTGGAAGTAGGGCAAAACACGTACACAGGCAGACACCCAGTGATTGAGACTGAAGCAAGGAGGGGATTTCAGCACCATCACACTCTCTGAGATTGTGAGAGAAATGTCCCAGTTTTATCTCTGCTGGCATGGCAGGGCTGAGTCTATCATAACAAACATAGTAGCACCCAGGAGTACCAAACAGAAACAGCCATAAACCCCTCAGGACAAACAGATTCTGATCACTTCCTGTCTGTCTGATGATGTCACAGCTCCGGGTCAGGGGA
>NC_048568.1:27782500-27785000 GCF_013265735.2 Oncorhynchus mykiss
GTTAGCCATGGATATGTAGCCAAAATATAAGCCTCAGATAAGATACAAGCAGGAGTCAAATCTTAGGGGAAAGCTATCTTCTTGTGGATAAGGAATACAGTTGTAGCGAAGAATGAGTCTGTGACAGCAGAACCCTGGCAATATGATTTACAAAATAATTCAGAACCACAGAACCGGAACTCTATCTTCAGAATTCTATTTTCAGACTCTATATTGTTGTCCATTGTGATGTCAGAGCGAGTGAATCACACAGTGCCATTCAGATGACAGTCGATACAGACGTGTGACCTCATGTCTCTCTCTCTCTCTCTCTCTCTCTCTTACAAAGCAATGTTACAGAAACTCCCTTCATATGTAACTTCATTAATTAGGAATCATAAGTTACCAAACCCGTTCTCAGGAATGGATAACTCAAGGGATCCCTTCAGTCTCCACAGATTTGGGAAAATCTGTCTAGTTCACTGCTTTTATTAAATATGTTTATTTTGTTATTGTGTGTTGACTAATATTGTTTAATAGATATGTATGTGTATGTTTTATCATTCTGTTTTTATTGTAATGTATACAGGGCTCTCTTATAAAATAGATGTTTAATCTCAATGTGACTCCCTGTTTAAATAAAGGTTAAATATAAAAAAGAAAAAATAGGCCTCCCACGACTCATTTCCATACATAGTGGATGAAATGTGGTTTCACATAAGAGATCTATCTAGGCCTACTTCCCCACCACTATTCTCCATCTACATTCCCCTCTTCCCCCAATCATCACTCTCCCCTAATGTATCTCCTCACCCCTCAGATAGTATTTAAAGTTCCCCTGTGGTGTAGGTGCCAGTTGATGTGAGGGATACAGGATCAGACAGAACACCCCTCCCTGCTGTTTAGACTGTGGTGATGTCAGGAGACACTTGGGCACACAGCACAGCCTGTTCCCCTTATAGACAGATCCACAGGACACCACAGAGACAGACATAAAGGATGCCGGAACAGTGTTTCCACTGCTATAGAGGTATACCGCCCCTTGCTAAAACGTGTGTGCACGCATGTGTGCTCAAGTCTGGTCCGTGCTATCTGGGATCCTTGGGACGTCCCTATCCCATTGAAGTTGGCATATAAAATGGTTAAGGTTATGGTTAGGGTTATGGGTAAGGGGAGGGATTAAGGTTAAGGTTAGGGTTTAGGGTAGTGATGTCCCAATGATACCGTACTCACACATGAAAGAGCAGACAAGCTGCCAGCCTCCTGGAAAGTCCAATATTTACGACTGTATTGTGAACAGTTCAGCGACAGACATGGAAACACACACTGCACGGACCAAAGAACAACAGCATATGATTAAACGTCTAACCTCCTCTCTCCTTCTGTTTATACATCTCTCCTCTTTCTTTTGAATCTTTTTTCATCTCATGACAAAAATGTAAATGTCATATTAACCTGTTTATTTAGGTTTCTTTAGTAACTAAGGTACAGCTCCAAACCCTTCAACCCCCCCCCTCTCTCTCTCTGCTCTCTCTCTCTCTCTCTCTCTCTCTCTCTCTCTCTCTCTCTCTCTCTCTCTTACTCTCTCTCTCTCTCTCTCTCTCTCTCTCTCTCTCTCTCTCTCTCTCTCTCTATCTCTCTCTTATTCTCTCTCTCTCTCTCTCTCTCTCTCTCTCTCTCTCTCTCTCTCTCTTACTCTCTCTCTCTCTCTCTCTTATTCTCTCTCTCTCTCTCTCTCTCTCTCTCTCTCTCTCTACTAACCGTTGTTGTTTCCATACAGTACGGTCGTTTCCGGGTTAGCCCACCGCCTACAGCTATAGGCCTTTCAGGCGTTATGAAAGAAAGAAATCACCAAAACAGCCACCGACTAACCACAGACCGAAGCCCATCAAAACACACTGTCATTATCTGGCTGATGACATTTTATTGTCCTCTTTCTTCTCCTCATGAAAACATTGATGGTTTCCAGAATGACAATTACCAGGAGGGAGCTGTATAATTATTTAAACACAGCAAGACTAGCGGGTCAGAGTAAGTAAAGAGTAGCATGTGGATCAACTTCGTAAGTCTCGGTCTGGCCTATGGTGGTCTAGTGGTCTAGGCTGCTGCCTCCGGATCACATGTACAGCATGGGTTCCAATCTGGCTCACTGCTATTTCAGCACTCTCTATCTATATTTCCCACTGTTGCTCCTCTATCCAATAAAACACGTACTTCAAAAATAACCTATTGGTCTCTCCTTCAAAACTCTCAGTATATACTCCACTCTCATCCCCTCACTCCAATTATATTCGAATGGGGAGATTAGAAGAGTATTTGGTGTCACGAGAGAGAGAATGCTGGTTAACTGATGTTGGATAAAAAAAGACTGTCTATACACGGTCTGTACCAGATCAGTGATGTCTTGGTTCAATATCAAGTGTATCTATTACTTTTTACCCTCATCTGCACTACAGCTAGGAATATAGTTGGGCTTGATGTCACTGTTTGTTTCCGCACAACAAATTCCACATTGAGGGGG
>NC_048568.1:28110000-28192500 GCF_013265735.2 Oncorhynchus mykiss
GTCTGTCGGGGGAGAGAGAGGGAACAAGAGAAAGAGAAAGGGAAAGAGAGATTGAGCGACAGAGGGAGAAAGACCCATTCATCATGCAGGCTTGTATCATTTCCTTTGACACGTCATTTTCAACTGCTCGAAGAGAAGAGGAAAGAACAGGCTTTTCCTGGCTGCCCGACCAAAAGCCTGGACCATCCATCCATCCAGAACTCTGACCCACAACAGAAAAAGAAAGACCTGCCTGGTCTCTTTTAACAGTTCCTTAACACTTATTTTCTTGTTGATGTTCTTCACCTACACAGCTATCTCCTGTCTATGTGAACAACAACGCTGTGACACTAATGTGTGGTGGATTGGTTATGGATTCTTCACACCCTGATGGTGAATGAATGGGTGAAACCTAGGCTTGGTGATGCTGTGTCCAATGTCTTATTAGTAGATCAGAACAACTAAATTAGCAGTAAGCAAAGAGAGGATTCCACCATCTTGGAAGCAATTTTAAAATGCAGGGGTGTTAGACATGGTGAACAGCGCTGTACTACAGTTTGGACAGGCGGGGTATTCCATATGATAAGCTACATGGCGGATAGTGGACAGAATCAGAGTTATTATCAACTACTGTACGACCTACAACATAGAATTCTGATGAAAGTCTGCATGCGGATAAAGAGGGGAGTCTGCATGCGAATAAAGAGGGGATTTGCGTGAAGATAAAGAGGAAGTCTGAGTGAGGATAAAGAGGAAGTCTGAGTGAGGATAAAGAGGAAGTCAGTGAGGATAAAGAGGAAGTCTGAGTGAGGAGAAAGAGGAAGTCAGTGAGGATAAAGAGGAAGTCAGTGAGGATAAAGATGAAGTCAGTGAGGATAAAGAGGAAGTCAGTGAGGATAAAGAGGAAGTCTGAGTGAGGATAAAGAGGAATTCAGTGAGGAGAAAGAGGAAGTCTGAGTGAGGATAAAGAGGAAGTCTGAGTGAGGATAAAGAGGAAGTCAGTGAGGATAAAGAGGAAGTCTGAGTGAAGATAAAGAGGAAGTCTGAGTGAGGATAAAGAGGAAGTCTGAGTGAGGATAAAGAGGAAGTCTGAGTGAGGATAAAGAGGAAGTCTGAGTGAGGATAAAGAGGAAATCAGTGAGGCTAAAGAGGAAGTCTGAGTGGGGATAAAGAGGAAGTCTGAGTGAGGATAAAGAGGAAGTCTGCGTGGGGATGAAGAAGAAGTCTGAGTGAGGATAAAGAGGAAGTCAGTGAGGATAAAGAGGAGGTCTGAGTGGGGATAAAGAAGAAGTCTGAGTGAGGATAAAGAGGAAGTCAGTGAGGATAAAGAGGAAGTCTGAGTGAGGATAAAGAGGAAATCAGTGAGGATAAAGAGGAAGTCTGAGTGAGGATAAAGAGGAAGTCAGTGAGGATAAAGAGGAAGTCTGAGTGAGGATAAAGAGGAAATCAGTGAGGATAAAGAGGAAGTCTGAGTGAGGATAAAGAGGAAGTCAGTGAGGATAAAGAGGAAGTCTGAGTGAGGATAAAGAGGAAGTCTGAGTGAGGATAAAGAGGAAGTCTGAGTGAGGATAAAGAGGAAGTCTGAGTGAGGATAAAGAGGAAATCAGTGAGGATAAAGAGGAAGTCTGAGTGGGGATAAAGAGGAAGTCTGAGTGAGGATAAAGAGGAAGTCTGCGTGGGGATAAAGAAGAAGTCTGAGTGAGGATAAAGAGGAAGTCTGAGTGAGGATAAAGAGGAAGTCTGAGTGGGGATAAAGAAGAAGTCTGAGTGAGGATAAAGAGGAAGTCAGTGAGGATAAAGAGGAAGTCTGAGTGAGGATAAAGAGGAAATCAGTGAGGATAAAGAGGAAGTCTGAGTGAGGATAAAGAGGAAGTCAGTGAGGATAAAGAGGAAGTCTGAGTGAGGATAAAGAGGAAGTCTGAGTGAGGATAAAGAGGAAGTCAGTGAGGATAAAGAGGAAGTCTGAGTGAGGATAAAGAGGAAGTCTGAGTGAGGATAAAGAGGAAGTCTGAGTGAGGATAAAGAGGAAGTCTGAGTGAGGATAAAGAGGAAGTCTGAGTGAGGATAAAGAGGAAGTCAGTGAGGATAAAGAGGAAGTCTGAGTGAGGATAAAGAGGAAGTCTGAGTGAGGATAAAGAGGAAGTCTGAGTGAGGATAAAGAGGAAGTCTGAGTGAGGATAAAGAGGAAATCAGTGAGGATAAAGAGGAAGTCTGAGTGGGGATAAAGAGGAAGTCTGAGTGAGGATAAAGAAGAAGTCTGAGTTTTTTTTTTATTTTTTTTTTATTTCACCTTTATTTAACCAGGTAGGCTAGTTGAGAACAAGTTCTCATTTGCAACTGCGACCTGGCCAAGATAAGGCATAGCAGTGTGAACAGACAACACAGAGTTACACATGGAGTAAACAATTAACAAGTCAATAACACAGTAGAAAAAAGGAAAGTCTATATATACATTGTGTGCAAAAGGCATGAGAAGGTAGGCAAATAATTACAATTATGCAGATTAACACTGGAGTGATAAATGATCAGAAGGTTATGTACAGGTAGAGATATTGGTGTGCAAAAGAGCAGAAAAATAAATAAATAAAAACAGTATGGGGATGAGGTAGGTGAAAATGGGTGGGCTATTTACCAATAGACTATGTACAGCTGCAGCGATCGGTTAGCTGCTCAGATAGCAGATGTTTGAAGTTGGTGAGGGAGATAAAAGTCTCCAACTTCAGCGATTTTTGCAATTCGTTCCAATCACAGGCAGCAGAGAACTGGAACGAAAGGCGGCCAAATGAGGTGTTGGCTTTAGGGATGATCAGTGAGATACACCTGCTGGAGCGCGTGCTACGGATGGGTGTTGCCATCGTAACCAGTGAACTGAGATAAGGCGGAGCTTTACCTAGCATGGACTTGTAGATGACCTGGAGCCAGTGGGTCTGGCGACGAATATGTAGCGAGGGCCAGCCGACTAGAGCATACAAGTCGCAGTGGTGGGTGGTATAAGGTGCTTTAGTGACAAAACGGATGGCACTGTGATAAACTGCATCCAGTTTGCTGAGTAGAGTGTTGGAAGCAATTTTGTAGATGACATCGCCGAAGTCGAGGATCGGTAGGATAGTCAGTTTTACTAGGGTAAGTTTGGCGGCGTGAGTGAAGGAGGCTTTGTTGCGGAATAGAAAGCCGACTCTTGATTTGATTTTCGATTGGAGATGTTTGATATGGGTCTGGAAGGAGAGTTTAGAGTCTAGCCAGACACCTAGGTACTTATAGATGTCCACATATTCAAGGTCGGAACCATCCAGGGTGGTGATGCTGGTCAGGCGTGCGGGTGCAGGCAGCGAACGGTTGAAAAGCATGCATTTGGTTTTACTAGCGTTTAAGAGCAGTTGGAGGCCACGGAAGGAGTGCTGTATGGCATTGAAGCTCGTTTGGAGGTTAGATAGCACAGTGTCCAAGGACGGGCCGGAAGTATATAGAATGGTGTCGTCTGCGTAGAGGTGGATCAGGGAATCGCCCGCAGCATGAGAAACATCATTGATATATACAGAGAAAAGAGTCGGCCCGAGAATTGAACCCTGTGGCACCCCCATAGAGACTGCCAGAGGACCGGACAGCATGCCCTCCGATTTGACACACTGAACTCTGTCTGCAAAGTAATTGGTGAACCAGGCAAGGCAGTCATCCGAAAAACCGAGGCTACTGAGTCTGCCGATAAGAATACGGTGATTGACAGAGTCGAAAGCCTTGGCAAGGTCTATGAAGACGGCTGCACAGTACTGTCTTTTATCGATGGCGGTTATGATATCGTTTAGTACCTTGAGCGTGGCTGAGGTACACCCGTGACCGGCTCGGAAACCAGATTGCACAGCGGAGAAGGTACGGTGGGATTCAAGATGGTCAGTGATCTGTTTGTTGACTTGGCTTTCGAAGACCTTAGATAGGCAGGGCAGGATGGATATTGGTCTGTAACAGTTTGGGTCCAGGGTGTCGCCCCCTTTGAAGAGGGGGATGACTGCGGCAGCTTTCCAATCCTTGGGGATCTCAGACGATATGAAAGAGAGGTTGAACAGGCTGGTAATAGGGGTTGCGACAATGGCGGCGGATAGTTTCAGGAATAGAGGGTCCAGATTGTCAAGCCCAGCTGATTTGTACGGGTCCAGGTTTTGCAGCTCTTTCAGAACATCTGCTATCTGGATTTGGGTAAAGGAGAACCTGGAGAGGCTTGGGCGAGTAGCTGCGGGGGGGGGGGAGCTGTTGGACGAGGTTGGAGTAGCCAGGCGGAAGGCATGGCCAGCCGTTGAGAAATGCTTGTTGAAGTTTTCGATAATCATGGATTTATCGGTGGTGACCGTGTTACCTAGCCTCAGTGCAGTGGGCAGCTGGGAGGAGGTGCTCTTGTTCTCCATGGACTTCACAGTGTCCCAGAACTTTTTGGAGTTGGAGCTACAAGATGCAAACTTCTGCCTGAAGAAGTTGGCTTTAGCTTTCCTGACTGACTGTGTGTATTGGTTCCTGACTTCCCTGAACAGTTGCATATCGCGGGGACTGTTCGATGTTAGTGCAGTCCGCCACAGGATGTTTTTGTGCTGGTCGAGGGCAGTCAGGTCTGGAGTGAACCAGGGGCTATATCTGTTCTTAGTTCTGCATTTTTTGAACGGAGCATGCTTATCTAAAATGGTGAGGAAGTTACTTTTAAAGAAAGACCAGGCATCCTCAACTGACGGGATGAGGTCAATGTCCTTCCAGGATACCCGGGCCAGGTCGATTAGAAAGGCCTGCTCACAGAAGTGTTTTAGGGAGCGTTTGACAGTGATGAGGGGTGGTCGTTTGACTGCGGCTCCATAGCGGATACAGGCAATGAGGCAGTGATCGCTGAGATCCTGGTTGAAGACAGCGGAGGTGTATTTGGAGGGCCAGTTGGTCAGGATGACGTCAATGAGGGTGCCCTTGTTTACAGAGTTAGGGTTGTACCTGGTGGGTTCCTTGATGATTTGAGTGAGATTGAGGGCATCTAGCTTAGATTGTAGGACTGCCGGGGTGTTAAGCATATCCCAGTTTAGGTCACCTAACAGAACAAACTCTGAAGCTAGATGGGGGGCGATCAATTCACAAATGGTGTCCAGGGCACAGCTGGGAGCTGAGGGGGGTCGGTAGCAGGCGGCAACAGTGAGAGACTTATTTCTGGAGAGAGTAATTTTCAAAATTAGTAGTTCGAACTAGTGAGGATAAAGAGGAAGTCAGTGAGGATAAAGAGGAAGTCTGAGTGAAGATAAAGAGGAAGTCTGAGTGAGGATAAAGAGGAAGTCTGAGTGAGGATAAAGAGGAAGTCTGAGTGAGGATAAAGAGGAAGTCTGAGTGAGGATAAAGAGGAAATCAGTGAGGATAAAGAGGAAGTCTGAGTGGGGATAAAGAGGAAGTCTGAGTGAGGATAAAGAGGAAGTCTGCGTGGGGATAAAGAAGAAGTCTGAGTGAGGATAAAGAGGAAGTCTGAGTGAGGATAAAGAGGAAGTCTGAGTGGGGATAAAGAAGAAGTCTGAGTGAGGATAAAGAGGAAGTCAGTGAGGATAAAGAGGAAGTCTGAGTGAGGATAAAGAGGAAATCAGTGAGGATAAAGAGGAAGTCTGAGTGAGGATAAAGAGGAAGTCAGTGAGGATAAAGAGGAAGTCTGAGTGAGGATAAAGAGGAAGTCTGAGTGAGGATAAAGAGGAAGTCAGTGAGGATAAAGAGGAAGTCTGAGTGAGGATAAAGAGGAAGTCTGAGTGAGGATAAAGAGGAAGTCTGAGTGAGGATAAAGAGGAAGTCTGAGTGAGGATAAAGAGGAAGTCTGAGTGAGGATAAAGAGGAAGTCTGAGTGAGGATAAAGAGGAAGTCAGTGAGGATAAAGAGGAAGTCTGAGTGAGGATAAAGAGGAAGTCAGTGAGGATAAAGAGGAAGTCTGAGTGAAGATAAAGAGGAAGTCTGAGTGAGGATAAAGAGGAAGTCTGAGTGAGGATAAAGAGGAAATCAGTGAGGATAAAGAGGAAGTCTGAGTGGGGATAAAGAGGAAGTCTGAGTGAGGATAAAGAAGAAGTCTGAGTGAGGATAAAGAGGAAGTCAGTGAGGATAAAGAGGAAGTCTGAGTGGGGATAAAGAAGAAGTCTGAGTGAGGATAAAGAGGAAGTCAGTGAGGATAAAGAGGAAGTCTGCGTACGGATAAAGATGAAGTCTGAGTGAGGATAAAGAGGAAGTCTGAGTGAGGATAAAGAGGAAGTCTGAGTGAGGATAAAGAGGAAATCAGTGAGGATAAAGAGGAAGTCTGCGTGCGGATAAAGAAGAAGTCTGAGTGGGGATAAAGAGGAAGTCTGAGTGGGGATAAAGAGGAAGTCTGAGTGAGGATAAGAGGAAGTCTGAGTGGGGATAAAGAGGAAGTCTGCGTGCGGATAAAGAGGAAGTCTGAGTGAGGATAAAGAAGAAGTCTGAGTGAGGATAAAGAGGAAGTCTGAGTGAGGATAAAGAGGAAGTCTGAGTGAGGATAAAGAGGAAGTCTGAGTGAGGATAAAGAAGAAGTCTGAGTGAGGATAAGAGGAAGTCTGCGTGCGGATAAAGAGGAAAGTGAATGTGATTCTAACATTAATGTATGAGAGTTGGATAGCGCTGTTGAGTGTTAGCCAAGAAGCAGATGAAGAGTAATCAACTATTTGAAGTGAAATGGTGATAATATCTTCAGATTTGTCTCTTTAAAAAACATAAATGTTGGACAACAATCGAAATTCACTAGGTGTCAGTAGTCTACAATATATTTGATGTGGTTTGCACCCATTGTCATATAACCGGCAGGTAGCCTAGTGGTTAGAGCGTTTGGCCAGTAACCGAAAAGTTGCTGGATCAAATCCCAGGTAAAAATCTGTCGTTCTACCCCTGAACAAGGCATCTAACCCACTGTACCCTGGTAGGCCGTCAATGTAAATAAGAATTTGTTCTTAACTGGCTTGCCAAGTTAAATAAAAAAGTTACCTGTGTATTTATGCCATAATCTCATGAAGCTCTAGTTAATTACCTCTCTCATGGTACAACCAACACCCACGTATAAACAGCTATTTCCAGGGAATAAACTCTTGTTTGTGTGTGTATTTTAACTATGCAACAGTAGCCTACATTATATCTGATTTGGTTTGCACCCATTGTCACATAACCAGTGGGATTTACATTTGGACTGAATTGATAATAGCCACAATCTGAAGTGCTGGGTCTCTACCCTATCTAAATGTATGGTTTTGTTCATAGGTTTACCAAGCCTCTGTTCCCGTTAGTTAAGAATTGAGAGGGATGTCCACCCCTGGCGCTTTGTTAGCCCAGCACAACTAGCCTCTGTTCCTGTTAGTTAAGAATTGAGAGGGATTTCCACCCCTGGCGCTTTGTTAGCCCAGCACAACTAGCCTCTGTTCCTGTTAGTTAAGAATTGAGAGGGATGTCCACCCCTGGCGCTTTGTTAGCCCAGCACAACTAGCCTCTGTTCCTGTTAGTTAAGAATTGAGAGGGATGTCCACCCCTGGCGCTTTGTTAGCCCAGCACAACTAGCCTCTGTTCCTGTTAGTTAAGAATTGAGAGGGATGTCCACCCCTGGCGCTTTGTTAGCCCAGCACAACTAGCCTCTGTTCCTGTTAGTTAAGAATTGAGAGGGATGTCCACCCCTGGCGCTTTGTTAGCCCAGCACAACTAGCCTCTGTTCCTGTTATTTAAGAATTGAGAGGGATGTCCACCCCTGGCGCTTTGTTAGCCCAGCACAACTAGCCTCTGTTCCTGTTAGTTAAGAATTGAGAGGGATTTCCACCCCTGGCGCTTTGTTAGCCCAGCACAACTAGCCATGTGTTGAGGGCCTTCTAACACACACTCTTAATTCTCAGCCCCAGGCAAATGACCGGAGGTGAACGGGCTTGGCTTCCATTGAAATGCCGGGGCTAAGACATTGCAACAGCTAGGCGCGACCAGCTTGACACACACATTCTGCAAAACAGGCGCATGGTCGTAGCGCAAGGCCGACAGGCTTCATGGGGAAGGAAGGCGACCCCGGAAACCAAACCAAGTACCCTGAGGAACTGAAGCTTGTCCTCCAACCTCCTCCATCCTAGCAGACACTATTTCTTCTCCAACTGCATCTGCCTCTGCCACTGCTTCTGGTATGTCATAAACCTGATTATAAACTGGGTGGTTCGAGCCTTGAATGCTGATTGGTTGACAGCCGTGGTATATCAGACCGTATACCACAGGTACGAGACAATATTTTTATTACAGAAAACTACATTTATTTAGTCTTTCTCTACCAACAGATTGGCTTGTTATTGGGAACATCAAGGTCCCAGAAAGTTGCAACATGGGAACAACAATAAGCATCAGAGCAGTAAACAGTTCACTGTGACTGAAGTTGCTGATGGGCTATGAATGTGGCCAACCACTCCAACTGAGGGAGACAGCAGCAGCATCCGTAGTAGCAGTAGGAGTAGTGTTGGTTGTGGTTCCCTGGAGTTTGATCTGTGATTGGACAGAGGGGCTGAGGAGACATCCCCGTGTCATAAGGACACGTCCCTGAGGACAGCTGAGGGGGATATGTTGTTCTGCCTCGTCCCCTTGCTGGGCCAGAGAGAGACATGGAGGCACCGCAAGGCCGGCTGGCCACGAACCCAGCTGATGTGTGGCAAGCGGTTTGGGAACAAAATGTCTGCCGCTTGTCACTGCTATAGCCGCTTGGTGGCCACTGTGTTTTGCGTCCAGACACTGGGTCAAGTCTGGGCGTGTGTGTGTGTGTGCGTGCGTGCGTGCGTCTCTCAACTACTACACATCGCTTTCACTGAGAGGAGGGACAGACCATTTTTTTAAATGGTCACCATGAGCACTGAAGCGAGTCTGGCCCACAAAGTGTGTGTGTGTCAGATATACACAACTTTCTTTGAGGTCTAGTCCAGTGGCCCTTAATGGTGACCATGGCTTTAAAACAATGGATTTAGGGGTCATATAGAGCACTCTTCCTTTATTGATGGGTGGGTAGATATTTCTTAATTGAGTCATTAGTCGGGAAGCGTTTAATCAGTCGGCATGACAATTTCAATAACTAATTCGACGACATTAAGAACAATGGGGGGTTAAAAATGAATTTCCAGGGGGTGACATGGTAGTTTTAAATCGCATTCGATCTACATGCCATTTCAAACTATTTTGAACACTCCCCTGTTCAAAACACTGGATGCAGCAGGCAGTAACAATACAGATGACTCATTATGGAAACTACAAAGGAATATTTAATCAAGCTAATTAATTTCAGGGAGTCGTGACTGAACGACAGATTATGAATCAGTGTTCAGAAATAAGCAGGCAGACTACTTGGTTACAAGACTAAGTAACCCCGTTCAAACCATGAGTATTTTGTTCAGGCTGAGTCATTTCTATTTTTTTATGTGCTTTATAAAGCAGAGAGTGGAAGCAAGAGAGCGAACAGGGAGAGAGAGTAGTAGAAAGAGAGAAGGGAGAGTGAGAGATCGAACAGGGAGAGAGAGTAGTAGAAAGAGAGAAGGGAGAGTGAGAGAGATCGAACAGGGAGAGAGAGTAGTAGAAAGAGAGAAGGGAGAGAGAGAGAGATCGAACAGGGAGAGAGAGTAGTAGAAAGAGAGAAGGGAGAGAGAGTAGTAGAAAGAGAGAAGGGAGAGAGAGAGATCAAACAGGGAGAGAGAGTAGTAGAAAGAGAGAAGGGAGAGAGAGAGATCGAACAGGGAGAGAGAGTAGTAGAAAGAGAGAAGGGAGAGAGATCGAGAGCGAACAGGGAGAGAGAGTAGTAGAAAGAGAGAAGGGAGAGTGAGCGAGATCGAGAGCGAACGAGCGAGATAGAGAGAGTGGAATATAGAGCGAGAGTGTGAGACAGAGGGAGAGGTGGTAATGACCAGAAGGACTAAGGAGCTAGAATCAGCGGACAAAAAAAGTTACAATCCAATGTTCGGAATGGTGATGTCATACTCCCAGAAAACCAGCCAATGAAAAGGTATGAATTTTCCATCCAATTACACCTGTAAACAAAAAAGCTACACATCGTCCTTTATCTTGATTATGTCAATAGGAGTGCATCAGGTGAAATTAACAGGCAATTCAATTGGAAAATAAGGAGCCCAATATCTTATGTCAGACATTTGTCAATACTATACGAGAATGCCAGAGATAATTACGTGCTAATTAAAATCTGAGAATATGAGGTCTCTAACATCTCATTGTCTACACAAAGTCCTTTTCACAGAGGTGAAAATATCCTCCAGATACAGTATATACAGTACTGATCCAGTATCCTCATACTGCTTCTAAAAAGAACAGACATACAGAACAGCAAATCAAGCTCCTCAGGCAGTATAGTAGTAGTAGCTACGCTGCCTTTCACTCTAGAGTAAAAACTCAATCCAACACAATTTTGATTTCTGTTTCATACAATCCAAAATATTCCATCTTGCTGACCATGAACGAGAGTGGAGAAAATATACAAGCAAATATACAGAGCTTTTGCTGTAATTGAGATTGACAGTCCTGATACAGCTTTTGTGTCTGTATTCTGAAATGCTGAGACATTGTGATGTTTCTGAATGGCTCAGTCTGAGTTTATCAGCAAAACAAGATAAATCCATACACTGAAACATGTTTATTTTGCAAATGCTTTGAACCATCTACACTGTAGGGGTGTGAAGGTTTAAATGAGCTTGGGATCGTAAATGTTTAGAAAAATATACCTCATCGGAATACTAAAAAGGTCTGCACGTCATCGTCGTTAACAGTTGGAAAAATGCCAGGAGCTCGATAGGGAAGAGAAGTCCTGTATAGCAATCCTTTTAGAAGTCAAATGAGAAGGTGGTGAAATGCAAACAAACTTTGTGAGGTGGAATTGAGCTAGAGCGGCAGTACCGGTGCAATGCACCGCGAGACCCAAACCGTTACTGGCAGCGCTGCAGACCCCCAACAACAGATAGGATCTTCACACTAAAGCAGTGCGATAAGGGACGGAGTGAGAAGATCACAGTGCTGATTACAGACATGATTGTAGTTGATATGCAGCCAGTATCAATGGTAGAGGATGTTGGCTTCAATGCCCCAATGGCATATCTAGAACCCGACTACAAGATGCCATGTCGGAAAACCGTGACAGCCCGGATGGAGAAATTGTACAATGATTGTTCTGCAGGTACGAAGCGCGAGCTCTCAAACACCCCATACGTGGCGTTAACAAAAGATTGTTGGACGTCTAGGAACACCAACACGCTGTCATACATTACTGCAACGAGCCATCACATTGTTGAGAAGTGGGACATGTACTGACCACTTAGAACATGGAGGAGAGGCACACATCAGAGAACCTAAAAACAGCTTTCACTGTCATCATTGCTGAGAGGGTGGGGTACAGCAGGAAGGTGAGCACCATCTGGCAGCCATGACTGTGGTAGTTGGAACTGCATTAACACCCTAGCGTTCATAAGCAGGACCATATCTCCATTGTGAATTCACATGTCATTAAATGATTTTTTTCTTATATTAAAAAAGCTGTTTAAATGTTAATATTTTTCATACATTTGTCACATCTCTACTTCATAGAATCTTTGTGTGTGTGTGCGTGGGGGGGGGGGGGGGGGGGGGGGGGGGGTCAGACAGACAAGCCGCAGTACGCAAGCGCGAGGAACAAACTGCATTATTAAACCTTCAACACTCAGTCCATTGTTTGAAGGAACATAGGAGGTTAAAACAGACGTTGGATTTATATGAGGAGAGACTGACAACCAAGGAAAAGTTGTATTATTTATTTATTTGTGTGCGTCTTTTATTCACACCTGAATGTGCTTCTGCTGCTTAGGCCCAAGCGTTTCTCTTTTTCAAATGCTAATTCAGTCTTATCCAGATGGCAAAACTCATTTCAGGCTTCACATACTGTATGGAGAGTGGCTATTGACAGGTAAAAAAGAAATACATTTTCTTCCAGCTTTGTTATAATGTAATTTGCCCCATTTACTTTGACCTAAAAAAACACCTTTGTTTGTTGCATCCTGTGAAAAATACAAGAACGTCTCTGCAGAAAAGCCTGCTGTGTGGCCTTTATTTCTGCTGAAAGGGCCTGAGGGACAAACTTGCGGAGACAGATTTTTTTTGCTCACTGCTGATTGTATCAATCTGCAAATTACAATACAATTTGCTTGACTAAGCTAATATCCTTTATATTTTGTATATTTTTGTCGATGGCCACCATTTTACTACCTGTGCAAAGTATTCTTTGAATGAAGACACCTATCAGTAGAACTTAATACAGGAATCCTAAGACTGAAAGAAAGAAATCCATTAATTTAAATTCCTCCAGACATGCAAAGGCCAAAATATTTGCAGGGTCATTATCTTGGATGTAATCATGGGCGAAACCCTGAAAATGAAGGTGGTAAAATCAATGTGATGTGTCTGTACAGTAAAAGCCTGTGAGTTTACATTCACTCTTTCCTTTGTTTGTCGGCCATCTTGATACCCTATCCTTCTCGTCAGTTTGGGGTGATTCGGCTTCGGAGCATCAACAGCCAAGAGGTGTGTTGTGAAGTATGTAAAACACCGAAGAAGGCATTTGCAGAAAGCGTTGGTTTTAAAATATGAAATATGTATTTTTAAAGCAAACTTTAATGTCCTAGCAAGAGTTACTGAAGATCTTCTCTGATTATATTGAGTGAAGTCTGATTAGAGGCATGGCAGGGGTATCAAACTGCAGTGTGTTTCCTGTTTGCTGGCATATGTTTGTTTTCCCATTCATCTACAAGCTGGAGGAAATCTCAGATCTGTCCGCTACCCATTTACCTCCCACCGTGCCCAGTTCCAGCAATCAACACTCTGTCTAAACTCTATGGTTCACCGACAGAGACGCTCTGGCACAGATACAAACAATTACTTTGGAACACTTTGATAATTGTACAATTGATACCTTAATCTTCACCTTTGGTCTAAATCACGGCATCCTTGATTTTCTAATTTACCTCAAAAACACAGACACACGCTAATTGTTTTCAGAGCTCAAATCATACATACAGTGCCTTAAGAAAGTATTCACGCCAGTGGCGGTCGGTGCCATTTAAGATGAGGGAGGATGATCGGTTTTTTTTATGAGCATGGCCTTATTTCTTTTATAGCACACTGGATGACTGTCATTCATATTCCATTCACCCAGTTCAATAAAAACAACGATAGGTTTAGGCTTCTACATGATACTCAAATTTTCCCTGTATCCATCATGAGGTTGCTACAACCTAGCCTACAAATGAAAGTTTAGATTGTAGGTGCACAGATCGAGAGAATTTTGAGTAATGAAGGTGACAGACAGTGGCACATTCAATACTACCTCAAATCAAATCAAATGTTATTTGTCACATACACATGGTTAGCAGATGTTAATGCGAGTGTAGCGAAATGCCTTGCACACTCTTGCCTACATTTAGCTGATCTAGGGTGGAATCATTAGTTCAACAGTGGCAAATATGAGTGTTGTTGGACAAATACAGGAATGTTTATCCCCATTTTGTTCCGTTTGCTTCCGTTTAAGAAAAGTTCAGCAGAAACAGCAGAATGAGTACATCCCTGAACACACGCAAACACAGTTCACTTTAATAGCAGCCACATAAGACTTTACAAGCCAAACCTTCATATCATGACCACTAACTGCTACACACAGCCTACGTTATTGTCACATCACAGTCAACATAGCTACTAGAACTAACGGATTAGTAAACCCGCTACAATCATGCAGTACAGTGTACAGTCAGAAAGCAGTTTATCAGTTACACTGGCGGGCCTCGTTGGCAATAAGTTAGTAAAACCAAAAGCTTACCTTGACTTGGAAGAGTTCCAGTGTTGGATAGCCATAGCCAGCTAGCTAACATAGCAGCCCTCTCTGTTTGAGTAGGCTAAACTAGCTAGCTGCATCTCTCTCCCTCCTATAATTTAATTTTAATTTAAAGGGCTTTATTGGCATGGGAAACATAGGTTTACATTGCAAAAGCAAGTGAAATAGATAATAAGCAAAAGTAAAATAAACAAACAAAAATTAACAGTAAACATTACACTCTCTCTCATCTCTCTCGCTAATTTAAGTTCAATTTAAGGGGCTTTATTGGCACGGGAAACATATGTTTATATTGCCAAAGCAAGTGAAATAGATAATCAACAAAACTTAAATAAATCATAAATAAATAAACAACTCTGAATAAATACATTTCTCTCTGAGTCAACTACTCACCACATGTTAAGCAGTGCTAGCTGTAGCGTGTGGTTATAGCACCAGATTCATTCTCTGATCTTTTGACTGGGTGGACAAGAGGTCTGATAGGTTGGAGGACATCCTCTGGAAGTTGTCATGATTACTGTGTAAGTCTATGGCAAGGGGTGAGAACCATGAGCCTCCTAGGTTTTGTACTGAAGTCAATGTACCCAGAGGATGACAGACGCAAGATGTCCTTCAACTACACCATGGTGCTACCCTACAGAGTGCTGCTGAAGCTACTGTAGACATTCATTGCAAAACAGTGTGTTTTAATCAATTATTTGGTGGCATGTGAAGATATTTAGTATAGTTTTATCTAAAAAGGTTACCTTTTTTAAGGTCCTCCCCTGCCTTTTCTGAGGAACCTCCACATTTAGTTGTGCTGCAGAACTAATTTAAAATAGTTTAAATTTAGATTTTTTTGTCACTGGCAAAATCCTAGAGGAAAACCTGGTTCAGCCTGCTTTCCACCAGACACTGGGAGATTAATGTACCATTAAGCAGGACAATATCCTAAAACACAAGGTGTGTGGGCGAGTTACAGTTTTGACTTAAATCTGTTTGCAAATCAATGGCAAGACTTCAAATTAGTTGTCTAGCAATGATCAACAACCAATTTGATAGAGCTTGAATAATTTAGAAAATAATAAATGGGCAAATATTGTACAATCCAGGTGTGCAAAGCTCTTAGACACTTACCCGGAAATACTCACAGCTGTATTGCTGCCAAACATGTATTTGCTTTACCTTAACCTCCCTGTATACACTTGTTGGCAACTGGATGCAATCTGGGCATAGTACAAGGCTGGGCCTAGTACAGCTACTAAGTCCCTTGCAGAAATGTAATGTTACAGAGAGAGGAGAAAGTATCATCCTTGCTAAGCTTATTAAACTGGCAACTTTGAGTCCCTATCAGAGCCCATTCATTTCCTGTCACATATTCCAACAGAGGATGTGCTGATTTTTACATCCTACTTTTACAAGTTTCAAGTAACACCGGGCCAACTGTAACCGCTAGGAACGATGACATCAGGAACACCGTGTCCAGATATTGATTTGTGTTGACGTGGTGGAGAACTGTTCTGTATTTAAATTGATCATTGGTTTGTTGTCTTGGTTGCAGGTGCCAAGTCAATGTTTTGGGATTTCATCCTGTAGTCTTTAAGGGGGAATTCCTTTCACAATCAATGGTGTAAGGAGACACAGTGGAGCAGTGTCATCGGTTGACAGAGGGAGACGGGCTACAGGATTTGTCCTGTTATATCTGATTGTGCGAGATTCAATGGAAGTTCTGCTATTGCAAGTGCTGACGCACTGTGTAGACTTCATGACTGGACTGTCAAATGGATTTTAGCCGTAGCATTTCCCTGACCTTTCAGTCAGTCATGTCTAGATCCTAACCACAGAGAAATTATTGATTTGACTACAGACATGCTGAGAAATATGATGAAATATGATGAAAATAATCAATATCAATCAAGTTAGAACCAGGGTTCATATACATTTTGAAAGATGGAATTTCATGACTTTTCCATGACTTTTAACCATATTTCCACAACCAACAATTGGCGGTTATAGTATGTACGTATAAAAAGTAAGTGTAATGTGGTATCGACACTGGAAGGCTGTTCTCTGATCCCATGTCCTGTCGTTGTGCAAGGCACTTAACCCCCACAATGTAGAATACCTATTAGTAAGGCTGGGCGATATGGCCTACAAATCATATCTTGTTTTTTTTCCAAACTTATGGGCAATTCACTGTATATATATCTCAATTGTTATGTTACTTTCTATGAGTAAGTTTTGTTGTACAATTAAAGGTAAAATACAATGCATTTCAAACCACATTCTGAAATTGCAGTTTTGTCCCCCCCAGTTTTATCATTGTAATGTGATACAAAACGAGGCAACTGTGTGCTTTAGGACCATGCGGATGCTTCCGAGTAGTCAGGTAAGCTGTTCGGAGTGTTTATCTGACTGGATAAACAAAAACTAAAAAAACATGTCCCCCCCAACTTCTAGAACCAAAGTTGTGCCCCCTGTTTTAAACAGTCAGCAATAATCTAATGAATCCAGAGCTTGTGTAATTATACCCAGGCTGAATATAAGCCTTACACAACCATAAGACCCACTAAGAATTAAATTCTTTTTTCAAAACAGTTTAACCTGCTTTTTTGCAATAATCACTGATCTGGCTTTCAAGTCTATGAAAATGCCATTTTTTGTTAAAAATTTAACCATAACCATGAATAATCCACATTCACTAATAATGACTAACTTCTTATAGCATGCATTATAGAAAATTAACACATCTCATAAACATTCTCTTAAGCACAGGCCTACAGCACGTGCTAGTAGGGCACAGTCCGACAGTACGTGCTAGTAGGGCACAGTCCGACAGTACGTGCTAGTGAGGCACAGTCCGACAGTACGTGCTAGTGGGGCACAGTCCGACAATACGTGCTAGTAGGGCACAGTCCGACAGTACGTGCTAGTAGGGCACAGTCCGACAGTACGTGCTAGTAGGGCACAGTCCGACAGTACGTGCTAGTGGGGCACAGTCCGACAGTATGTGCTAGTGGGGCACAGTCCGACAGTACGTGCTAGTGGGGCACAGTCCGACAGTACGTGCTAGTAGGACACAGTCCGACAGTACGTGCTAGTAGGGCACAGTCCGACAGTACGTGCTAGTAGGGTACAGTCCGACAGTACGTGCTAGTAGGGCACAGTCCGACATTACGTGCTAGTAGGGCACAGTCCGACAGTACGTGCTAGTAGGGCACAGTCCGACATTACGTGCTAGTAGGGCACAGTCCGACAGTACGTGCTAGTAGGGCACAGTCCGACAGTACGTGCTAGTAGGGCACAGTTCGACAGTACGTGCTAGTAGGGCACAGTCCGACAGTACGTGCTAGTAGGGCACAGTCCGACATTACGTGCTAGTAGGGCACAGTCCGACAGTACGTGCTAGTAGGGCACAGTCCGACAGTACGTGCTAGTAGGGCACAGTCCGACAGTACGTGCTAGTAGGGCACAGTCCGACAGTACGTGCTAGTAGGGCACAGTCCGACAGTACGTGCTAGTAGGGCACAGTCCGACAGTACGTGCTAGTAGGGCACAGTCCGACAGTACGTGCTAGTAGGGCACAGTCCGACAGTACGTGCTAGTAGGGCACAGTCCGACAGTACGTGCTAGTAGGGCACAGTCCGACAGTACGTGCTAGTAGGGCACAGTCCGACAGTACGTGCTAGTAGGGCACAGCCCGAGATTACGTGCTAGTAGGGCACAGTCCGACAGTACGTGCTAGTAGGGCACAGTCCGACAGTACGTGCTAGTAGGGCACAGTCCGACGTTCAGTGATAATCTTGTTTTAGTAGCGTCTGCTCTGCGTGCAATTTGAGTAGTAGATACATTAAAAGGGTATCAGTAGAAAAGTTAACTTTTACAGTCAGATAATGTCTCTGTGTTTCAGTGTCCATATGACCCATTCTGTTGGACCAAATCCAAAAATGTCATTAGAGTTACCGGACTCAGAAATAGCAGCCCAAATAAATGCTTCACAAAGTTCAAGTAACAGACTGCGTGAAATCAGGCTTTCATGGTCGATTTGCTGCAAAGAAACCACGACTAAAGGACACCAATAAGAAGAAGAGAAATGCTTGGGCCAAGAAACACGAGCAATGGACAATGGACAGGTGGAAATCTGTCCTTTGGTCTGATGAGTCCAAATTTGAGATTTTTGGTTCCAACCGCAGTGTGAGACGCAGAGTAGGTGAATGGATTTTTAAAATATGTTTTATTTATTTAACCTTAAGTTCTCATTTACAACTGCGACCTGGCCAAGATAAAGCAAAGCAGTGCGACACAAACAACAACAAAGAGTTACACATGGAATAAACAAACATACAGTCAATATCACAATAGAAAATACAAATGGTGTAAGGAGGTAAGGCAATAAATAGGCCATAGTGGCGAAGTAATTACAATTTAGCAAATTAACACTGGAGTGATAGATGTGCAGATGATGATGTGCAAGTAGAAGTACTGGTGTGCAAAAGAGCAAAAAAGTAAATAAAAACAATATGGGGATGAGGTAGGTAGATTGGATGGGCTGTGTACAGATGGGCTGTGTACAGCTGCAGCAATTGGTTAGCTGCTCAGATAGTTGATGTTTAAAGTTAGTGAGGGAGATAAAAGTCTCCAACTTCAGCCATTTTTGCAATTTGTAACAGGTGGGTGTTGTTATCGTGACCAATGAGCTGAGATACAGCGGAGCTTGATCTAGCAAATACTTATAGATGATCTGGAGCCAGTGGGTCTGGCGACGAATATGTAGCGGATGCTCTCTGCATGTGTGGTTCCCTCCGTGAAGCATGGAGGAGGTGGTGTGATGGTGTGGGGGTTCTTTGCTGGTGACACTGTCAGTGATTTATTTAGAATTCAAGGCACACTTAACCAGCATGGCTACCACAGCATTCTGCAGCGACATGCCATCCCATCTGGTTTGCGCTTAGTGGGACTATCATTTGTTTTTCAACAGGACAATGACCCAAAACACACCTCCAGGCTGTGTAAGGGCTATTTGACCAAGAAGGAGAGTGATGGAGTGCTGCATAAGATGTCCTGGCCTCCACAATCACCCGACCTCAACCCAATTGAGATGGTTTGGGATGAGTTGGACCGCAGAGGGAAGGAAAAACAGCAAACAAGTGCTCAGTATATGTGAGAACTCCTTCAAGACCATTGGAAAAGCATTCCTCATGTAGCTGGTTGAGAGAATGCCAAGAGTGTGCAAAGCTGTCATCAAGCAAAGGGTGGCTACTTTGAAGAACCTAAAATATATTTTGATTTGTTTAACACTTTGTTGGTTACCACAGGATTTTATATGTGTTATTTTATAGTTTTAATGTATTCACTATTATTCTACAATGTAGAAAATAGTAAAAAATAAAGAAAAACCCTTGAATGAGTAGGTGTGTCCAAACTTCTGACTGGTACTGTATATATATTTTTTTATTATTATATTTTCACAAAAGTAGTGTACTGGGCCTTTAATAATCCTGTATTAGGGGACCAAATATAGCCGTTTGCAGTGCCAACACGGGCAAACATATTTGTCCAACCCTACACCACATATTGTTATGGGCAATTCCACAGTAACAAAGTGACTTTAAAATGTATACCAAGCTAATACCATTGATTGTAAAGTTTAACAAACTATATACACTTATATGCTGAAGTCTACTTTTAACAATTAACAAATACATTTACTTGAGGAACAGTGCAGATGCAAAATTTGGTAACAGAATTACAGTAACATCTCCCTCAGTTTTTATGTTACCACGTTTTTCAAAAACTCTAAATAATATTCAAAGATATCTGCAGAGATAATGGGGTGTCAGCTACGATATTACACCTTGACTTTTTTTTTTTTAACTACAGTAAGTGAAGTGGATCAACACCTGGTAACAGAATGATGGTAACAGAATGACATCATGGATTCCTGATCTGTACTATACAGAAATGCATAATTATGAATGATATTCTGTTCATGGTGATGTATCCTGAATAGGAATACAAAGGTAGGAAAATGTAATATCCTCCATTGCATGTTTGGGTATTATTTTAAAGACTATTATTCTAATGAGCTCCGCACCCAAACAAGACCAAATTGGTTGGTCCAGACAGGACCAAATCTATACCAATCATAGACGTTTATGTTCCACAAGTTTGGACACCACATTACAGCACAGTAGAGTAGAGTACAGTACAGTAAAGACAAGTAGAGCAAAGAAAAGTTGAGTAGAGTATAGTTCAGTACAGTAAATTAGAGCTCAGCAGGGTACTGTGCAGTAAAATAGAGTCCAGTAGTGTATAGTACATTACATTATACTGGACTTTACTAATATGTGCTCTACTGCAGGGGATATTGGTATCCACTGCAGTACTCCACCAATTATAAATGATTTCAACTCAATACTTCTTGTATTATTTATGTTTTACATAAATGTACTGTAATTTAAGCTTTAAAACTGCAAAGTTTTCTCTCTGCCTCAATGCAAAATGTTTAGAATTACAGGATATTAGCTTTAAAGCTGCAACAACAGCAAAAATCTCTTTGCCCCATGACAAAATGTGTATGCTAGCATGAAATTAGTTTGAAAACAGCACATTTCTCTCTCGGATGCCAAGAGGCGGACTTTTAAAATGTTCCTTCCCAGGACAAGAGACTTGGTTCGTTCAGCCATGCACTGCTGAAGTCATAGTAAAACTCCTCATGTTTTTTTTTCTCTCTCACTCGAGTTGTGTTCTGATTATGAGGGGGTCCTTGATGAATTTGCTCTCACAAAAGGGGTCCCCGGACCCAAAATGTTTGAGAACCCTTGGTCTACTCTACTGTACTGAACTCTACTGGGTGAGTTTGGTTTGTCAAGTACCTGTTTTGTGAGAATCACCCAACTCTACTTTTCTTTACTGGACTCTACTCTGCTCTGTTGTGCTCTACAGCAACTGTGGTTTGTAACTACTATAATTTCTCATTGGGACCAATTCAATTGCAGTCATTGTGTTACTTGATTTTTCGGTCACTCTGCTATCAATTTAGTAACAGAGTGATGTGTTTTAATCATTTAATAGTTCAAAATTGTTATTAGTAAAAACACTATAACTAATTGGTAGGTCTACCTTGTAACTTCTGTGAACTTTCATAATCCTCCTTCATGAGAGAGAAATATTGTAAAATATTTTTACGATAAGGGTTTTTGTTAACAGAACTAGACATTAGGCAATATTTCTTAAACTTACAGAAGGCAAATCATTTCTGAAAAACAAAATCTAAGTGTTAACATGATTGTGTTTATGTATTTCTATTAGATCTAGACTTTATCTAGAAATGTTTTTTTAAGACCCATTTTCCATCTGTGTGACCAGAAATCAAAGCCATTGCTTATTAAACATGTTTAAACTGATTAAACATGTTTAGGATGGAAAAAACCTTCATCTTGCAAAAATATAGACTCTTCGTTTTCATTTCACACCAAATTTGAAATGCTCTTATAAACCTCACGTTGGTGCCCATGGGCCTTTTACATGGAAATAACTAGAGGTCTACCGATTATGATTTTTCAACGCCGATACCAATACCGATTATTGGAGGACCAAAAAAGCAGATGCCGATTAATCAGACAATTTTATTTTATTTTATTTGTAATAATGACAATTACAACAATACTGAATGAACACTTATTTCAACTTAATATAATACATCAATAAAATAAATTTAGCCTCAAATAAATAATGAAACATGTTCAATTTGGTTTAAATAATGCAAAAACAAAGTGTTGGAGAAGAAATTAAAAGTGCAATATGTGCCATGTAAGAAAGCTAACGTTTAAGTTCCTTGCTCAGAACATGAGAACATATGAAAGCTGGTGGTTCCTTTTAACATGAATCTTCAATATTCCCAGGTAAGAAGTTTTAGGTTGTAGTTATTATAGGAATTATAGGACTATTTCTCTCTATACCATTTGTATTTCATTAACCTTTGACTATTGGATGTTCTTATAGGCACTTTAGTATTGCCAGTGTAACAGTATAGCTTCCGTCCCTCTCCTCGCTCCTCCCTGGGCTCAAACCAGCAACACAACGACAACAGCCACCATTGAAGCAGCGTTACCCATGCAGAGCAAGGGGAACAACTACTAGAAGGCTCAGAGCGACTGACGTTTGAAACGCTATTAGCGCGCGCTAACTAGCCAGCCATTTCACTTCGGTTACACCAGCCTCATCTCGGGAGTTGATAGGCTTGAAGTCATAAACAGTGCAATGCTTGACGCACAACGAAGAGCTGCTGGCAAAACGCACGAAAGTGCTGTTTGAATGAATGTTTACGCGCCTGCTTCTGCCTACCACCGCTCAGTCAGATACTTAGATATTTGTTTGCTCAGTCAGATTATATGCAACGCAGGACACGCTAGATAATATCTAGTAATATCATCAACCATGTGTAGTTAACTAGTGATTATGATTGATTGTTTTTAAGTTTAATGCTAGCTAGCAACTTACCTTGGCTTACTGCATTCGCGTAACAGTCAGTCTCCTTGTGGAGTGCAACGAGAGAGAGGGAGGTCGTTAATTGCGTTGGACTAGTTAACTGTAAGGTTGCAAGTTTGGATCCCCCGAGCTGACAATGTGAAAATATGTTGTTCTGCCCCTGAACGAGGCAGTTAACCCACCGTTCCTAGGCCGTCATTGAAAATATGAATGTGTTCTTAACTGACTTGCCTAGTTAAATAAAGGTATATAAAAAAAAAGGAAAATCAGCAAATCGGCGCCCAAAAATACCGATTTCCGATTGTTATGAAAACTTGAAATCGGCCCTAATTAATCATTCATTCCGATTAATCGGTCGACCTCTAGAAATAACCTTATTAAGGTTATTGCTGCTGTATTGCTAGAGCACAACAATAAATAGGTTATTTTCACCTGGGAGACTAGCTATCATAATAGAGATGCACAATAAGCATGCAGTGGACATTTCTGGTGAGAATAGTCCCAATCTCATGGCTACACCCGGACATTAGGAGGAGTCATTAGGCCTGTTTAAATGGGGTCATTAAGCTGATGAAATGAAGCCGTATTTCTGAGTGCAGATGCAAAGGCAGGAGTCCACGCCATTCCTCATTGTTAGCTAGGCATAGTGTGTGTGTGTGTGTGTGTGTGTGTGTGTGTGTGTGTGTGTGTGTGTGTGTGTGTGTGTGTGTGTGTGTGTGTGTGTGTGTGTGAGAAATACTGAGTCAAGTGTGTCATAACTCTGGTTGAGTGTAATAGTTGAGGGGACAAAAGTGAACCGCGTAAAAAAAGTTTGCGATAAAGTCCATCTCTGTCGTATAAAAACATTAATAGCGGCAATAACCTCCATAACAATTTAATTGCACTTTAATATTTGTATGCAAGACAATAAAGGCCTGGATGCCCAGTAATTAGGCTGCAGTATTTATTCCCCCTCTAGCTGACGTTATTTAATCTAAACTGAAGTGAACTGGGACAGGGTGAGTAGAGAAAGCCCCTTATCACAGACAGCTATAGTTTTCCACCAACCAGAGAACTTCTACAGCCAAAGCTATGGCATCTTCCACTAAAGATGCACTGCATTCTCAGTCAACAAAGCTACATCCCAATGTCACACAGCTATGTGCAACACGTATTGTACATCACAATCTTTTCCAAACAACCCAACAATAGTCAAGTGCTACTAATTAACCCCTAGACTGCTAGAGGTTAACGCATTCTTATTGTCACGTAAACACCACAAGGACATCCCTCTACAGTTCGTCTGTCTCACATGGGTGGAGAACATAGATAAAGAATGTGAGAGAAGCAGTGAAGGAGTTGAATGTGAAATGGGATGAGATGACAGAAGAGAGGTCTATAGAAATAGATAAAAGGCCAATGACAACACAGTGTTATCCTCCTCAAGCACAAAGAGAAAAAATAAACGGTCATTCTACAAGACAAGGCTTAGAAGGACAGAGGGAGAGCAATTCTGAGGTGCATTCCTAAACTAACACACTTCACTTGTGTGTTGGGTGGCATTGTGATGGGAATATATATATATGCCTGTGTGTTAATGGTAGAGACAGCAAACAACCCAGCAAACTGGGAACATTCCCAGAACATTAGCTAAGATACCCATTAACTTCTAGTTAGGGGTTTATCTAACATTAGGATGATAACATCCCAAAAACATTCAGAATATGTTTTTGATGAAATCTATTTATCAAAAATGTTTTACATGAAATATCCTTGGAATGTTCTCCTAACATTCACTAAAATGTTGTGCACAACATACAGTGCCTTGCGAAAGTATTCGGCCCCCTTGAACTTTGCGACCTTTTGCCACATTTCAGGCTTCAAACATAAAGATATAAAACTGTATTTTTTGTGAAGAATCAACAACAAGTGGGACACAATCATGAAGTGGAACAACATTTATTGGATATTTCAAACTTTTTTAACAAATCAAAAACTGAAAAATTGGGCGTGCAAAATTATTCAGCCCCCTTAAGTTAATACTTTGTAGCGCCACCTTTTGCTGCGATTACAGCTGTAAGTCGCTTGGGGTATGTCTCTATCAGTTTTGCACATCGAGAGACTGACATTTTTTCCCATTCCTCCTTGCAAAACAGCTCGAGCTCAGTGAGGTTGGATGGAGAGCATTTGTGAACAGCAGTTTTCAGTTCTTTCCACAGATTCTCGATTGGATTCAGGTCTGGACTTTGACTTGGCCATTCTAACACCTGGATATGTTTCTTTTTGAGCCATTCCATTGTAGATTTTGCTTTATGTTTTGGATCATTGTCTTGTTGGAAGACAAATCTCCGTCCCAGTCTCAGGTCTTTTGCAGACTCCATCAGGTTTTCTTCCAGAATGGTCCTGTATTTGGCTCCATCCATCTTCCCATCAATTTTAACCATCTTCCCTGTCCCTGCTGAAGAAAAGCAGGCCCAAACCATGATGCTGCCACCACCATGTTTGACAGTGGGCATGGTGTGTTCAGGGTGATGAGCTGTGTTGCTTTTACGCCAAACATAACGTTTTGCATTGTTGCCAAAAAGTTCAATTTTGGTTTCATCTGACCAGAGCACCTTCTTCCACATGTTTGGTGTGTCTCCCAGGTGGCTTGTGGCAAACTTTAAACGACACTTTTTATGGATATCTTTAAGAAATGGCTTTCTTCTTGCCACTCTTCCATAAAGGCCAGATTTGTGCAATATACGACTGATTGTTGTCCTATGGACAGAGTCTCCCACCTCAGCTGTAGATCTCTGCAGTTCATCCAGAGTGATCATGGGCCTCTTGGCTGCATCTCTGATCAGTCTTCTCCTTGTATGAGCTGAAAGTGTAGAGGGACGGCCAGGTCTTGGTAGATTTGCAGTGGTCTGATACTCCTTCCATTTCAATATTATCGCTTGCACAGTGCTCCTTGGGATGTTTAAAGCTTGGGAAATCTTTTTGTATCCAAATCCGGCTTTAAACTTCTTCACAACAGTATCTCGGACCTGCCTGGTGTGTTCCTTGTTCTTCATGATGCTCTCTGCGCTTTTAACGGACCTCTGAGACGATCACAGTGCAGGTGCATTTATACGGAGACTTGATTACACACAGGTGGATTGTATTTATCATCATTAGTCATTTAGGTCAACATTGGATCATTCAGAGATCCTCACTGAACTTCTGGAGAGAGTTTGCTGCACTGAAAGTGAAGGGGCTGAATAATTTTGCACGCCCAATTTTTCAGTTTTTGATTTGTTAAAAAAGTTTGAAATATCCAATAAATGTCGTTCCACTTTATGATTGTGTCCCACATGTTGTTGATTCTTCACAAAAAAATACAGTTTTATATCTTTATGTTTGAAGCCTGAAATGTGGTAAAAGGTTGCAAAGTTCAAGGGGGCCGAATACTTTCGCAAGGCACTGTATGTAACAACCACAGAACATTTCCCAAACGTTTGTATGTTGTATAAAACATTTGCCTGAACGTTCCTATAACACATTTAATCTCTTCTTTAAAAATGTTTAAAGGATGTTTGATTAGGTTGTGGGAACATCACAAAATATATGTTCCCAAAACACTAGAACTACCCAGTTGTGCGGATGATTCTACAATGTTCCTTTTAGAGCGCAAAAAAACATTCTCCTGATGTTACAAGACTGTTCCCAGAACACATTTAGCCAGTTCTTTAAAGGTTCTCAGAATGTTTCATGAGGTTGTGGAAACAGTCTGGTGGGAACATCACAAAAGACATGTTCCCAAAACACTAAAACTGTCCAGTTGTGCTGATGATTCTACAATGTTTATTTTACACTGCAATGAATTAGGTAAAACTTAAATATAACATTTTTTAAAAGTTCTTGAAATGTTCTGAGGATGTCAAAAACTAAGTCAAATGTTAGTTTAAACCTAAACCTTTAAACCTAAAAAAATATGCTAGGAATTTCAGAAAAACATAATTTTTACAACATTAAGGGAATGTCCTATGCAACCTAATTTAAGCGAAAGAATGTCATCACAACTGAGCATATTTTGTGTTTTGGGAACCTCTCTTGTAATGTAACCACACTGTTCCCACAAGCTAATTCAATGTTCTCGGAACCTTTAACGAACTCAGAAAGGCTTTTCTGTCAACATTCTTGCAACATCAAAGGAATGTTTTGTGGACATTCATACAAAATTATCTAAATGTAATAAAAACGGACTTATTTCATTTTATTACAACATTGTATGAATGTCATCTCAACTGGACAGTTGTATTGTTTTGGGAACCTACAGTATCTCTATCCCAACAATGGTCCCACAACCTAAAGAAATGTTTTGGGAACCTACAGTATCTCTATCCCAACAATGGTCACACAACCTAAAGAAATGTTTTGGGAACCTACAGTATCTCTATCCCAACAATGGTCCCACAACCTAAATAAATGTTTTGGGAACCTACAGTATCTCTATCCCAACAATGGTCCCACAACCTAAAGAAATGTTTTGGGAACCTACAGTATCTCTATCCCAACAATGGTCCCACAACCTAAAGAAATGTTTTGGGAACCTACAGTATCTCTATCCCAACAATGGTCACACAACCTAAATAAATGTTTTGGGAACCTACAGTATCTCTATCCCAACAATGGTCCCACAACCTAAAGAAATGTTTTGGGAACTTTTAAAGATCATAAAACATGTGTTCTGGGAATGTTTTTGCATCTTCAGGCAAACCTGTTAGAAACATTGTAATAATCAGCACAAATTGACAGTTTTTGTGTTTTGGGATGTGATTTCTTTCTTTCAACATCTTGAGAGAATGAATATGGGGTTAGGGAGCGTCTGTAAAGGTGGTGGTGCTATCTTTATCAGCATCATAAAAGCTGATAGTATTACAACCACGGAATATGCATCCAAGCCAAAAAGTAACCTTATCAAAAATATTAACAGCTTTTAATTTTTTGAAATCTGTCATTTGGAAATTTGGCACAGAAAATCTTTCCAGTATATTGCATTTTCTGCTTGGTCCCTAAACGTCATTGCTGCACGAAAGAAGCAGAGATGAAAGAGGTAACAAACTTTATCGATGTCAACTACAGTAGATTGAAGCAATAATTATATCAATGTATGCCATTATTCTGGTAAAGTAAGGGTTCATTTAGTCTTCTAGGGCAACAAGTAATGACAGAAGAGAAGCTGCATGTATCTAATTACAGACAAGTTTTTACGAAGCTGGCCATTACTTCTCACATTAAAAAGGTTTAAAATATGACTGGAATAGGATTTACTCAAAAATATTAGTTTTATTTTCCATAAATATAATAAATACACAGACTTAAAACAGGCAGGGGTTTCAAACCATCTCAATAGTTGTTTCTTTGCAGCAATTCAACCTTGAAGGCCTGATTCACACAGTCTCCTCTGAACAGCTCCTCTGAAACGTTGAGATGTGTCTGTTACTTGAACTCTGTGAAGCATTTATTTGGGCTGCAATTTCTGAGGCTGGTAACTAATGAACTTGTCCTCTGCAGCAGAGGTAACTCTGGGTCTTCCTTTCCTGTAGTGGTCCTCATGAGAGCCAGTTTCATCATAGAACTGGATGGTTTTTGCAATTGCACTTGAAGAAACGTTCAAAGTTCTTGAAATGTTCCGTATTGACTGCCCTTCATGTCTTAAAGTAATGATGGACAGTCATTTCTCTTTGCACCTCACTCTGACCATCGCTCTGGCACCCTTAGGGCCCATTCGTAAATTCACTCTGGCTACCTACTCCGATTTCAGAGCGCTCTCGTCTGAGTGTGCCAGAGTGCAGAATAACTGATGAATTTACCTTTACTCTGCAATCCGACTCATCCCAAACCATCTCAATAGTGATTTATTTGCAGCAATTCAACGACGAAGCTGGTTCAGAGAATGGCAAAGCTGTCATCAAGGCAAAGAGTGGCTACTATGAAGAATCGCAAATATAACATGTATTTGTATTTGTTTAATACTTGTTTGGTTACTACATGATTCCATATGTGTTATTTCATCGTTTTGATGTCTTCACTTTTATTGTACAATAAGGAAAAACCCTGGAATGAGTAGGGTGTGTCCAAACCATTATTCCTGCCATTATTATGAGCTGTCCTCCCCGCAGCACAATTAAAATACACTGTTTGGGTTGAAATGGTTGGAAAGATCTAAACTATGCCTTAAATATCAAAAATGGAATATAGGCAGGTACCCAGTTCACTACATAATATTCAAAAATACAATTAAATACAGAGAAAATGTCTCAGAGTTGAGGATCTGATCCTCACACAAATGGACTAATAGCCTACAAAAATGAAGTAAATGATATGCAGAGACATAGACCTATCTAAAAAGGCCTGTTAAAAAAATGGTTCCTCCATCTCTGTCTGTACAGTGCATGTTCTACATTTGCAAGTTAGAGTCGGGTGCAGGCCTCAGATTTTCACTTTATCACATATAGTTGGGCGGTTGTGGATGGGTTATTAGCAATTGTGGGTGAACAAACAGTTTGTAACATGGTTGGTTATGTTTCTACATAACACTGCAGAAATATGTATTTGATGCTTATGTATTCCTATTTCTCAGTTGAATTTACATATCAATAAGGTGTTATGGTATTGGTTATGCATGCAGTTAGGGGGAGATCGTAAACGTAAATTCTTCCCAGTCTGATATTGGCCTACAAGGCGGGAGGTCACCTTCTAAAATACATTATTCTATTTTCATATTTACAATGTGTACGACGAGTTCACTATGTGCATGACCCGATGTATATACAGTTGCATTTGGAAATTATTCAGACCCCTGGACTTTTTCCACATTTTGTTACATTAGTCTTTTTCTCAAATTGATTAAATAATTTTTTCCCCTTTTCAATTTACACACAATACCACATAATGACAAAGCAAAAACTGTTTTTTAGAAATGTTTGCAAATGTATTTAAAATAAAAGACCTAAATATCATATTTACATACGTATTCAGCAGCTTTGGCAGCGATTACAGTCTCTTGGGTATGACGCTACAAGCTTGGCACACCTGTATTTGGGGAGTTTCTCCCATTCGCCTCTGCAGATCATCTCAAACTCGGTCAGGTTGATGGGGAGCGGCACTGCACAGCTATTTTCAGGTCTCTCCAGAGATGTTCGATCGGGTTCGAGCCTGGGCTCTGGCTGGGCCACTCAAGGACATTCAGAGACTTGTCCCGAAGCCACTCCTGCATTGTCTTGGCTGTGTGCTTATGATCGTTGTTCTGTTGGAAAGTGAACCTTCGCCCCAGTCTGAGGTCCTGAGTGCTCTGGAGCAGGTTTTCATCAAGGTTCTCTGTACTTTGCTCCGTTCATCTTTCCCTCGATCATGACTAGTCTCCCAGTCCCTGCCACTGAAAAACATCCCCACAGCATGATGCTGCCACCACAATTGTGGTGGCAGCATCATTGGTGCCAGGTTTCCTCTAGATGTGACGCTTGGCATTCAGGCCAAAGAGTTCAATCTTTGTTTCATCAGACCAGAGAATCTTGTTTCTCATGGTCTGAGAGTCCTTTAGGTGCCTTTTGGCAAACTCCAAAACTCTTCAGTCTGATTAGTGGAGTGCTGCAGAGATGGTTGTCCTAGAAGGTTCTCCCATCTCCACAGAGGAACTCTAGAGCTCTGTCAGAATAACATTTGGGTTCTTTGTCACCTCTCTGACCAAGGCCCTTTTCCACCGATTGCTCAGTTTGGCCGGGCGGCCAGCTCTAGGAAGAGTCTTGCTGGTTCCAAACTTCTTCCATTTAAGAATGATAGAAGCCACTGTGTTCTTGGAGACCTAAAATGCTGCAGAAATGTTTTGGTACCCTTCCCCAGTTAGCTAGTGTAAGGGACTTCACACTGCTTGCTTAGCGAATACCACTTCCTCCCGATTCGGCCCAAACCTTTACCGATCTTGGGACCTCTGCCTCACAAACACACGAGACCATCCTCCTTCAAGCATCTTAGCCGACTGCCACACCTCAAAAGGCTAGCTAATGAGGCGACGCAAGCTGGACACTTAAGGCTGAGGAGTAAGTGTCACACATCCCCATGTGCTACACATACATACTCTAATTGTAATGGTCACATTAGCCCGTTAGCATGGAATCACTGTGGATTAGCTAACAGATGAATCACGAATCTACAGCCATCAACATACTTACACATCTAATGTGCTTCCTTGTTTCTATCGTCAGAATAAATACCAATCAACTGGGATCACTGACTGGACAGTCCTTTATTTAAAAACACAAAGCAAGAGAGTTATGAAGTACGATCACATCTGTTACACTGGTGCCGAGACCAGTCTTCTTGTCTTTGCTGGACAGATGTTACGTGTGTGTGTGTGTGTGTGATACTGCATTGCATTCCTAGTATTAATAATAAGTAATCTGTGCTTTGTTTATTTCTTGTCTATTTTCAGTGCTGTATATTGTGATGTAAAAAGTGGCCTAGAAAAATAACATATTTCAATGCAGTGGATACGATGTTGTTAAAATTCATAGTATCATCTCAACCTTAGTACATAAATAATTACTGTGTTCGTTCATGAGTTCTAATCAGTGTAGATTTTGGTTTTGGTCTAGTTTTACTCAATTTCTCCAGTAGGCAAGCAGTGGAGCAGCAGTCCTGCTGAATGGCTGGCAGGCATATGGTAAATAGGCTCTTAAATTAGGTCCCTGGTCCTCTAGCTTAGTTATCTGTGATGATTGGAAGTGTGTGTGTGTGTGTGTGTGTGTGTGTGTGAGAGAGAGAGAGAGAGAGAGAGAGAGAGAGAGATCCATTCTCCCCCTGGCACGTTTACCATGTCTCATTGAACAGGGAAATATGCAGGTCACACATCAATAGATTTCTGGTCACATTTTTACTTTGAGTCAATACAAATTTGAATGATTTGAATAAAAACTGCCAAATGTATTTTTTTCTTTCTCCTTTTGTTTCCATTTAATACATATGAATGTTTTTTGTATTTGAAATGATAATAAATCAAAAGTTTGTTGCCTTAAAGCAAAGAGGAAGAAAAACATTAGCAGGTAATGAATGATACCTCAACACAGATGTATGAAGGGTGCCTGAGTTTTGAAGAGATAGAAACAGAGAGAAAATGGTTAGCAGCATAGCTACCGGGAACTATAAAAGAGTATGATTTACAAGGGTTGGTAAAAGTGTGGTTGTCATAGTGAAAACGTCTTAAAATGAATATGATAGATACGTCTTAAAGTGGATGTGACATGTTTTATAATCCTTTATAATCCTTAATCCTATAAATGTAAATATTTTTACAGTAGATGATCGCCGTACAGTCTGGAATATTTAAATAAGTATTTTTCACCAATGAGTAATTTGACATTGTTCAATGTATTTGTCCAACAAAAAAATATGTCAACTGATTTGTTGGGTTGTTTTCTCAGCTTGTGGGGAAAAACAAGTTTCTAATGAACAAATAATGACTTATTTGAATTTATCTCTCTGGTCTTTCTTGACAGTGGTGGTGGGGGGGGGGGGGGGGGGGGGGGGGGGTCAAAAACATTAGCTTCAATCAATGACTGGCTGTCATGAAATGTGTCAAGAGACAGCACCTTCAAGTCTATCTCCATCTAATTCAGACAGTCACAGAGGACAATCGAAACACCTTTTAAACACCTCCCTCCTCAATCTTGCCAATCCTAATCATGTCGCTGAAGACAACCCACACACCCACACTCTGTCTCGCTCTCTGTCTCTATCACTCCCTCTCCTTCTCTCTAGTCCCTCGGTCTGCTCCCCTCTCTCACCGTGGCCATACGTTGCCTACAACAAGACAAAAAAGACACAACATTTAAACAAATAAATCAAATCAAATTGTATTTGTCACATGCACCGAATACAACAGTTAGACCTTACAGTGAAATGCTTACTTATAAGCCCTTAACCAACAATGCAGTTTTAAGGAAATCCCCCCCAAAAAGTAAGAGATAAGAATAACAAATAATTAAAGGGCAGCAGTAAATAACAATAGCGGGGCTATTTACAGGGGGTACCGGTACAGAGTTAATGTGTTGGGTGAACCGGTGTTGAGGTAATTATGTACATGTAGGTAGAGTGGGGGTATAGAGGTCCTGGATGAAAGGAAGCTTGGCCTGGCCCCAGTGATGTACTGGGCCGATTGCACTACCCTCAAAGTGCCTTGCGGTCGGAGGCTGAGCAGTTGCCATACCAGGCAGTGATGCAACCGGTCAGGATGCTCTCGATGGTGCAGCTGAAAAACATTTTGAGGATCTGAGGACCCATGCCAAATATTTTCAGTCTCCTGAGGGGGAATAGGTTTTGTCGTGCGCTCTTCACAACTGTCTTGGTGTGCTTGTACCATGTTAGTTTGTTGGTTATGTGGACGCCAAGGAACTTGAAGCTCTCAACCTGCTCCACTACAGCCCCGTCGATGAGAATGGGGGCGTGCTCGGTCCTCCTTTTCATGTAGTCTACAATGTAGTCTACAATAATCTCCTTTATCTTGATCACGTTGAGGGAGAGGTTGTTGTCCTTGGCCCACACGGCCAGGTCTCTGACGTACTCCCTATATACTGTCTCATCGTTGTCGGTGATCAGGCCTACCACTGCTGTGTCATCAGCAAACCTAAAGATGGTATTGGAGTCGTGCCTGGCCGTGCAGTCATGAGTGAACAGGGAGTACAGGAGGGGACTGAGCAAGCCCCCCTGATGGGCCCCCGTGTTAAGGATCACTGTGGCAGATGTGTTGTTACCTACCCTTACCACCTGAGGGCGGCCCATCAGCAAGTCCAGGATCCAGTTGCAGAGGGAGGTGTTTAGTCCCAGGGTCCTTAGCTTAGTGATGATCTGTGAGGGCACTATGGTGTTGAACACTGAGCTGTAGTCAATCAATAGTATTCTAACATACAGTTGAAGTCGGAAGTTTACATACACCTTAGCCAAATACATTTAAACTAAGTTTCACAATTCCTGACATTTAATCCTAGTAAAAATTCTCTGTCTTAGGTCAGGTACGATCACCACTATAAGAATAATAGTAGAGAGAATTATTTATTTCAGCTTTTATTTCTTTCATCACATTCCCAGTGGGTCAGAAGTTTACATACACTCAAATAGTATTTTCTAGCAATGCCTTTAAATTATTTAACTTGGGTCAAACATTTCGGGTAGCCTTCCACAAGCTTCCCCCAATAAGTTGGGTGAATTTTGGCCCATTCCTCCTGACAGAGCTGGTGTAACTGAGTCAGGTTTGTAGGCCTCCTTGCTCGCACACTCGTTCAGTTCTGCCCACAAATGTTCCATGGAATTGAGGTCAGGGCTTTGTGATGGCCACTTCAATACCTTCACTTTGATGTCCTTAAGCCATTTTGCCACAACTTCGGAAGTATGCTTTGGGTCATTGTCCATTTGGAAGGCCCATTTGCCACCAAGCTTTAACTTCCTGACTGATGTCTTGAGATGTTGCTTCAATATATCCACATCATTTTCCTGCCTCATGATGCCATCTATTTTGTGAAGTGCACCAGTCCCTCCTGCAGCAAAGCACCCCCACAACATGATGCTGCCACCCCTGTGCTTCACGGTTGGGATGGTGTTCTTCGGCTTGCAAGCCTCCCCCTTTTTCCTCCAAACATAACGATGGTCATTATGGCCAAACAGTTCTATTTTTGTTTCATCAGACCAGAGGACTTTTCTCCAAAAAGTACGATATTTGTCCCCATGTGCAGTTCAAAACCGTAGTCTGGCTTTTTAATAGCGGTTTTGGAGCAGTGGCTTCTTCCTTGTTGAGCGGCCTTTCAGGTTATGTTGATATAGGACTCGTTTTACTGTGGATTTAGAAACCTTTGTACCTGTTTCCTCCAGCATCTTCACAAGGTCCTTTGTTGTTGTTCTGGGATTGATTTGCACTTTTCGCACCAAAGTATGTTCATCTCTAGGAGACAGAACACGTCTCCTTCCTGAGTGGTATGATGGCTGCGTGTTCCCATGGTGTTTATACTTGCGTAATATTGTTTGTACAGATGAATATGGTACCTTCAGGCGTTTGGAAATTGCTCCCAAGAATGAACAAGACTTGTGGACATCTATGATTTTCTTTCTGAGGTCTTGGCTGATTTCTTTTGATTATCCCATGACGTCAAGCAAAGAGGCACTAAGTTTGAAGGTAGGCCTTGAAATACATCCACAGGTACACCTCCAATTGACTCAAATGATGTCAATTAGCCTATCAGAAGCTTCTAAAGCCATGACACAATTTCTGGAATTTTCCAAGCTGTTTAAAGGCACAGTCAACTTAGTGTATGTAAACGTCTGACCCACTGGAATTGTGATACAGTGAATTATAAGTGAAATAATCTGTCTGTAAACAACTGATGGAAAAATTACTTTTGTCATGCAGAAAGTAGATGTCCTAACCAACTTGCCAAAATTATAGTTTGTTAACAAGAAATTTGTGGAGTGGTTGAAAAACGAGTTTTAATGATTCCAACCTAAGTGTATGTAAACTTACAACTTCAACTGTAGGTGTTCCTTTTGTCCAGGTGGGAAAGGGCAGTGTGGAGTGCAATAGAGAGAGCATAGTCTGTGGATCTGTTGGTGCGGTATGCAAATTGGAGTGGGTCTAGGGTTTCTGGGATAATGGTGTTGATGTGAGCCATGACCAGCCTTTTAAAGCATTTCATGGCTACAGGGGTAAGTGCTACGGGTCGGCAGTCATTTAGGCACATTACCCTAGTGTTCTTGGGCACAGGGACTATGGTGGTATGCTTGAAGCATGTTGGCATTACAGACACAGACAGGGAGAGGTTGAAAATGTCAGTGAAGACACTTGCCAGTTGGTCAGCGCATGCTTGGAGTACACTTCCTGGTAATCCATCTGGCCCAGCAAGCCTTGTGAATGTTGACCTGTTTAAACGTCTTACTCACATCGGCTGCAGAGAGCGTGATCACACAGTCGTCCAGAACAGCTGATGCTCTCATGCATGTTTCAGTGTTACCTGCCTCGAAGCGAGCATAGAAGTTATTTTGCTTGTCTGGTAGGCTTGTGTCAAAGGGCAGCTCTTGGCTGTGCTTCCCTTTGTAGTCTGTAATAGTTTGCAAGCCCTGCCACATCCGACGAGAGTCGGAGCCGGTGTAGTACGATTCGATCTTAGTCCTGTATTGACGCTTTGCCTATTTCATGGTTCATCGGAGGGCATAGCGGGATTTCTTATGAGCTTCTGGGTTAGAGTCCCGCTCCTTGAAAACTGCAGCTCTACCCGTGTCTCTGTGTTTGGAGTAAAGGTGGTCTAGAATTGTTTCCCCCTCTAACATGTTGATAGAAATTAGGCAAAACTGATTTAAGTTTCCCTGCATTAAAGTCATCGGGCACTTGGAGCGCCGCCTCTGGATGAGCGTTTTTCTGTTTGCTTATGGCGGAATACAGCTCATTGAGTGTGGTTTTGGTGCCAGCATCGATCTTTGGTGGTATGTAGACAGCTACGAAAAATACAGATGAAAAATCTCTAGGTAAATAGTGTGGTCTACAGCTTATCTATCATGAAATACTCTATCTCAGGTGAGCAAAACCCTGAGACTTCCTTAGATATCGTGCACCACCTATTGTATTAAAATATGCATAGGCCCCCACCTCGTGTCTTATCAGAGGCTGGTGTTCTGTCCTGCCGATAGATAGAGTGTATAACCCGCCAGCTCTATGTTCTTAATGTCGTCGTTCAGCCACGACTCGGTGAAACGTAAGATATTAGTTTCTAATGTCCCCTTATTAGGATATACTTGCTTTCAGTTCGTCCCATTTATTTTCCAGCGATTGAACGTTAGCTATCAGAATGGAAGGCAAGGGCAGATTAGCCACTCGTCACCTGATCCTCACAAGACATCCTGATCTATTTCTGAGAAACCAGCGAATCACGGGGATCTGGGCCTGGTCGGGTGTCTGTAGTATATCCCTTGCGCACGACTCATTGAAGAACTCCTCGCCCAATTTGAGGCGAGTAATCCCAATTCCCATGTCCAGAAGCTCTTTTCGGTCATAAGAGATGGTAGCAGCAACATTATATACAAAACAAGTTACAAACACGAAAAAAACAAATAAAATAGCATGGTTGGTTAAGAGCCGATAAGACGGCAGCCATCTAGACGTTGTGGAGACTTTCTACCAACCAACACTGTCAATAGTAAAGCTCTAGGTCTTTGTGTTCCAGCTGACAATGCTTTTTCTCTGACATAGAATTGTTCTGGGTTTGAAATCATATGTTTAATCCAATTTTAAAAACCTTTTATCTTAAGTAAAACATCACAGGGCCTTGAATGTGTCTGTTTGGAAAAGCTGTCTCTGAAAAGGCTTCCTCCTCAGTCTTTTGTCAAGTGTGAATCTTACTGGGGAAGAGTCATGCTTCCTTCACCACACAGTGCTGTGTGGCCAGCAGTCGCAGGGTGGATTTTCTCACTCAATCATTCTTGGAAAATAAAAGAAAGCATTTAAAATGTCACATTCTTTCTTTTCATTTTACATCCTCCCCAGCAATATCGCACCAAAAAGCCTATTCAGTGTGTCGACTCGGCTGATGCCTTTATCCTGAGTGGCTAACAGACAGGCCAGCAGTGCCCACTGTCCTTCGTTTGAACAGTACATTTACATTTCAATTAGTACAGTTTCAACACCTTGTTACAGGCCCTATTTTACCCTGAACAAATGCCAAGGAAAGACATTTTCCCACCACATTATTTTCTTATGATGATTGAAATCCCAGAGCCAGGCAGCCCAGTGTGTGAGGTTTGGAGCTATGAGGAGCCAGGCAGCCCAGGGTGTGAGGTTTGGAGCTAGGAAGAGCCAGGCAGCCCAGTGTGTGAGGTCTGGAGCTAGGAGGAGCCAGACAGCCCAGTGTGTGAGGTCTGGAGCTAGGAGGAGCCAGGCAGCCCAGTGTGTGAGGTCCGGAGCTAGGAGGAGCCAGGCAGCCCAGTGTGTGAGGTCCGGAGCTAGGAGGAGCCAGGCAGCCCAGTGTGTGAGGTCCGGAGCTTGGAGGAGCCAGGCAGCCCAGTGTGTGAGGTCCGGAGCTAGGTGGAGCCAGGCAGCCCAGTGTGTGAGGTCTGGAGCTAGGAGGAGCCAGGCAGCCCAGTGTGTGAGGTCCGGAGCTTGGAGGAGCCAGGCAGCCCAGTGTGTGAGGTCTGGAGCTAGGAGGAGCCAGGCAGCCCAGTATGTGAGGTCTGGAGGTAGGAGGAGCCAGGCAACCCAGTGTGTGAGGTCTGGAGCTAGGAGGAGCCAGGCAGCCCAGTGTGTGAGGTCTGGAGCTTGGAGGAGCCAGGCAGCCCACTGTGTGAGGTCTGGCGCTAGGAGGAGCTAGGCAGCCCAGTGTGTGAGGTCTGGAGCTAGGAGGAGCCAGGCAGCCCAGTGTGTGAGGTTTGGAGCTAGGAGGAGCCAGGCAGCCCAGTGTGTGAGGTCTGGAGCTTGGAGGAGCCAGGCAGCCCAGTGTGTGAGGTCTGGAGCTTGGAGGAGCCAGGCAGCCCACTGTGTGAGGTCCGGAGCTAGGAGGAGCCAGGCAGCCCTGTGTGTGAGGTCCGGAGCTAGGAGGAGCCAGGCAGCCCAGTGTGTGAGGTTTGGAGCTAGGAGGAGCCAGGCAGCCCAGTGTGTGAGGTTTGGAGCTAGGAGGAGCCAGGCAGCCCAGTGTGTGAGGTCTGGAGCTTGGAGGAGCCAGGCAGCCCAGTGTGTGAGGTCTGGAGCTTGGAGGACCCAGGCAGCCCACTGTGTGAGGTCCGGAGCTAGGAGGAGCCAGGCAGCCCAGTGTGTGAGGTTTGGAGCTAGGAGGAGCCAGGCAGCCCAGTGTGTGAGGTCTGGAGCTTGGAGGAGCCAGGCAGCCCACTGTGTGAGGTCCGGAGCTATGAGGAGCCAGGCAGTCCAGTGTGTGAGGTCTGGAGCTAGGAGGAGCCAGGCAGCCCAGTGTGTGAGGTCTGGAGCTAGGAGGAGCCAGACAGCCCAGTGTGTGAGGTCTGGAGCTAGGAGGAGCCAGGCAGCCCAGTGTGTGAGGTCTGGAGCTTGGAGGAGCCAAGTACACTAGGCAATGGATCTGTGACTGTTAACATTTAAATACCACCGTCGCACTGCAAAGAGAATGAATACTGTGTGAATACTGATTCTTTTCTCTCCATCTCTCCTTTCCCATGATGAACTGGTTCCAATCTCGCTCTGACCTCGGAAGTGTTCTCTTTAGGTTCTCTGTCCTGATGGCAAAGCCTCATAACGAGACATGCGAGATGGGGAACAGTGGATAATGTCACCACAAATCTAAATTCTCTATCTAGCCATGGCTGGTAGTTTGAACATACCACAACACAAATAAAAAAAACACACACAACCGGTATGTATTGTGTTGTGAGACCCATTGATTGCAGGGTCGATTATGAGTGTCTCTGTGTGTGCGTGCACGCTTGTGTTGCGAGATCCACTGACTGCAGTTCTTTGAGCACAACTGAATTATGACTCATAAACTTGGCTGACATTTATTGTTCATGGCAACACTGTAGTACCAGTAATGGACAACACGTCGTCGTCTTGGGAGAGGTGGAAGCTGTGATCATCATATGCTAAATTCCCCCCACACTCACATCAAATCAGAACTGGAGCAACTCATGGCATGCTATCCTCTCTCCCTCTCCATCCTTTCTCTCGGTCGCTCTCTCTCTCACAACTCTTGCCTCTCTCTATCCTCTCTCCGTTCCCGCCTTCTCTCTCTCCCACCCTCTCTCTATCGCTCTCTCTCTCCCTCCCTCTCTGAATGGCAGGCCTCAGATAGCTGCTGGCATGGCTAGCGGAGGGTGAGTAGAGCAGAGCAGAAGCAGAGGTAGACCTCTGGGCCTACTGAAGCAGATACAGCACATTTAGCCTGTAGGGATCTACACAGCAATACCACAGCACTGACAACGCCACAAATGAGTCCTTTGCTTCTAAGTCTACATTGCTTGCTCTTTGGGATTTTAGGTTGGGTATCTGTATATTGGCAGTTGTTGTTGTTTAGCCTCTACGGGATGGATGTCCCTAAACTGGGATGGTTTTGCTAACGTGCGCTAATGTGATTATAATGACAAACCAGTAGTTTAAATCAATCAATAAAATGTACTTTATAAATCCCTTTTTACATCAGCAGTTAGCGCACGTTAGCAACAACAACTGCTATTGGCAGTTGTTGTTTAGCTTCTACGTGATGGGTGTCCTAAACCGGGGCGGTTGTTGCTAACATGCGCTAATGTGACTAGAATGATGTTGTATACAACAGCCAACTTTCCGGGACATAGACATGTCTTACATGGGCAGAAAGCTTACATTCTTGTTAATCTAACTGCAGTGTCTAATTAACAGTAGCTGTTACAGTGAAAAAAGACCATGCTATTGTTTGAGGAGCGTGCACAACAACAAAAAATGTTTATCACGGCTACTGGTTTGATACATTCAGTTAAATAATGTACTTACATTCAGTAATTTTGCTCTGATATGTCATCCTGAGGGTCCCAGAGATAAAATGTAGCATAGCTTTGTTTGATAAAATCCATTTTTATGTACAAATGTAGGAATTGGGGTCTACAGTTTGACCCCACTGCTGTCTCTGGCTCCACACCCACCCCGCCCGGCCATCTAGATGTGTGAAAGTTAGTGTATAAGCTAATGATCCATCATGTATGACATTCCTGGTAGTGTGCAAACCAAATGTCTTTATTACCATAGCATTTTTGTTTATTCTCTATAGTTAAGTACTTGAAAATGTATCAATTGACCAATTTCGGAATATTTGGGCAAACTCCTGGCAGACTTGATACAAAATATTGTGCAGTAATGTAATTCTAAACTGGATCAGTCTGAAACATTGCGCACACACTGCTGCCCAAGATGTAAATTACACCTAGACTCCTATCTGAAAGTATGGCCTTGCTCTTGCATTACAAAGATGATTAAAACCATTTTTAAACAAAGCATTTTTTGGGTTGTATTATCATTTACCAGATCTAATGTGTTATATTCTCCTACATTCATTTCACATTTCCACAAACTTTAAAGTGTTTCCTTTCAAATAGTTTCAAGAATATGCATATCCTTGCTTCAGGTCCTGAGCTACAGGCAGTTAGATTTGGGTATGTCATTTTAGGCTAAAATTGAAAAAAAAGGTACGATCCTTAAGAGGTTGTTTAGAAAACAATGATGTATTGCATACTGTAGGCTACACAAATAATAATAATAATTACTGTCAATGTATGGTTAAATGTACGACAGATAATGAATAGCCAAAAATGAGCCTACTTTGAATTAAACAACATTTTGGGAAGTAATTGCAAATGACTGCATATTAATACCACTTATTATTCAAGATATAATAACACTAAGATCCATTATAAATATATCAAACTAACATTAAACACTATAGAGTGAGATTTCTTTGCAACATGCAACAGTAACATTTATTTATGGAGTGTGTACAGTGCTTTAGGCAGTGGGGTGCTGGGCTGGGCTGTTGGATAGGCCATGTGGTGGTACTGTAGTAATTTCTTAGCGGGAGTTAACGTCAGGATGATTGAGTCACCCCCAATGTCCCCATTAGAATTTGCATTTTAAAATATGTATATTATTTATGTATGTACGTTTTATTCAAATGACAGGCGGGCCGAGAGATTCCCCTGAGCACAACAACGTACGGGCAGAGTAAAGTGGGGTGGACCCACAGTGGACAGAGGGACAGAGAGAGAGAGGGAGGAGAGAAAGAGAGGGAGAAGAGAGAGAGGAGAGAGAGAGAGGAGAGAGAGAAAGAGGAGAGAGAGGGAGGAGAGAAAGAGAGGGAGGAGAGAGAGAGGACAGAGAGAGAGGAGAGAGAGAGAGAGAAAGAGGAGAGAGAGAGAGAGAGAGAGGAGAGAGAGAGAGGAGAGAGAGAGGAGAGAGAGAGGGACAGAGAGAGAGAGGGAGGAGAGAGAGAGGGTGGAGAAAGAGAGGGTGGAGAAAGAGAGGGAGCAGAGAGAGAGAGAGGGAGGAGAGAGAGAGAGGGAGGAGAGAGAGAGGGAGGGAGGAGAGAGAGAGGAGATAGAGAGGAGAGAGAGAGAGGGACAGAGAGAGAGAGGGAGGAGAGAGAGAGGAGAGAGAGAGAGGAGAGAGAGAGAAAGAGGAGAGAGAGAGGGAGGGAGGAGAGAAAGAGAGGGAGGAGAGAGAGAGGAAAGAGAGAGAGAAAGAGGAGAGAGAGAGGGAGGGAGGAGAAAGAGAGGGAGGAGAGAGAGGGAGGGAGGAGAGAGAGAGGGAGAAGAAAGAGAGGGAGGAGAGGGAGAGAGAGGGACAGAGAGAGAGGGGGGAGAGTGAGAGAGGAGAGAGAGAGAGGAGAGAGAGAGAGAAAGAGGAGAGAGAGAGAGGGAGGAGAGAAAGAGAGGGAGGAGAGAGAGAGAGAAAGAGGAGAGAGAGAGAGGGAAGAGAGAAAGAGAGGGAGGAGAGAGAGAGGAGAGAGAGGAGAGAGAGAGAACAGAGAGAAAGAGGGAGGAGAGAAAGAGAGGGAGGAGAGAGAGAGGAGAGAGAGGAGAGAGAGAGAGGAGAGAGAGGACAGAGAGAAAGAGGGAGGAGAGAAAGAGGGGGAGGAGAGAGAGAGAGGAGAGAGAGAGAGGAAAGAGAGAGAGAGGGAGGAGAGAAAGAGAGGGATGAGAGAGAGAGGACAGAGAGAGAGAGGAGAGAAAGAGAGAGAGGAGAGAGAGAGGGTGGAGAAAGAGAGGGTGGAGAAAGAGAGGGAGCAGAGAGAGAGAGAGGGAGGAGAGAGAGAGAGGGAGGAGAGAGAGAGGGAGGAGAGAGAGGAGATAGAGAGGAGAGAGAGAGAGGGACAGAGAGAGAGGGAGGAGAGAGAGAGGAGAGAGAGAGAGGAGAGAGAGAGAAAGAGGAGAGAGAGAGGGAGGGAGGAGAGAAAGAGAGGGAGGAGAGAGAGAGGAAAGAGAGAGAGAGAAAGAGGAGAGAGAGAGGGAGGGAGGAGAAAGAGAGGGAGGAGAGAGAGAGGGAGGAGAGAGAGAGGGAGAAGAAAGAGAGGGAGGAGAGAGAGAGAGAGGAGAGAGAGAGAGGAGAGAGAGAGAGAAAGAGGAGAGAGAGAGAGGGAGGAGAGAAAGAGAGGGAGGAGAGAGAGAGAGAAAGAGGAGAGAGAGGGAGGAGAGAAAGAGAGGGAGGAGAGAGAGAGGAGAGAGAGGAGAGAGAGAGAACAGAGAGAAAGAGGGAGGAGAGAAAGAGAGGGAGGAGAGAGAGAGGAGAGAGAGGAGAGAGAGAGAGGAGAGAGAGGACAGAGAGAAAGAGGGAGGAGAGAAAGAGGGGGAGGAGAGAGAGAGAGAAAGAGGAGAGAGAGGGAGGAGAGAAAGAGAGGGAGGAGAGAGAGAGGAGAGAGAGGAGAGAGAGAGAACAGAGAGAAAGAGGGAGGAGAGAAAGAGAGGGAGGAGAGAGAGAGGAGAGAGAGGAGAGAGAGAGAGGAGAGAGAGGACAGAGAGAAAGAGGGAGGAGAGAAAGAGGGGGAGGAGAGAGAGAGAGGAGAGAGAGAGAGGAAAGAGAGAGAGAGGAGAGAGAGGACAGAGAGAGAGAGGGAGGAGAGAAAGAGAGGGATGAGAGAGAGAGAGGACAGAGAGAGAGAGGAGAGAAAGAGAGAGAGGAGAGAGAGAGGAGAGAGAGAGAGAGAGGACAGAGAGAAAGAGGGAGGACAGAGAGAGAGAGGAAAGAGAGAGAGGGGGAGGACAGAGAGAGGGAGGAGAGAGAGAGTGAGCGAACAATAAGAACTATTGTCTGAACTTAAAAGGAAGTGTCCAACACTCTGTGCCATGAAAATGTTTTAGTCTCACCATGAATAGGTATGAACTCTACATCTACTTAACCTTTTGCAAAAGTAGTTATTCTACACTGAATCACTACATTCACCATAATCCCATTCCGAGGGCAGTGACAGACAGTGTAACCACATAGGGGGGAGGTACAGTAAACACAAACAAACAGCCCAATTATTTATATTCCTCTGTAAATCCGATAACAGGAAAATGTCTAATCACCTGACAAAGCATAGCATGAATGGCCGTTATATTTCATCCATCGTGGGGATTATAAACCAGTCCTGTATTATTAGTGCCGGGACGATACCAGTATCACAATATTTTTTCCATGGAAAAAATTCAAACAAGAAGCAGACCAAACTCTTTGGCCCTTTAAAACCCACTCTATGTAAAACATTATGTTCTATGGCTTGGAAAATAAATACAGATGACAACATAATGATGTTTGTTTCCAACAGTAGGGCTTGTTTTCCTAAAGAAGCCAAATTTGCTTGGTGTTTTGTTTCCTTGCCATAATAGTAACGCGTATCGCGATATGGTATCGCCGCAGCCCTACCTATTACCATGTATCTATGGTTACCCCCACACCACACACAGCTAACCATACAGTAGTTTCATTAACACAGTTTTAATTGTCGTTGTAATAACAGGAGCATCAAGTCATCATCATACCATAGCAGAGGCCTAACACTAGTTAACCATGGAACACCTGCTGTTCTGAAAGTGATTGTCCAAGCTGATCGAACACAGGTCCCATGTCCATCCCAGATAGCAGCTCAGGGGGGAGAAAATAGCACGCAGTCAATTGGATATTGATTCTGTCTCCCAGAAATGTCACAAAAAAACTTCTGAAGCTTTGGGTGACGTCTGTTTTGTGCACTCGTTCAGAAACGCAGCCAAGTCAACCGAATATGTTTCAAAGGAAGGTGAGGCCTTGGTGGATATTTACAATCAAAGAGACTGCAGGCCATTTCATTCAACCTCTCTTTCTCTCAAATGAAAAGTTCAGTTGTTGGGGTTGTTGACAGGCATCAGGATTCACCCTAAGGCATCCACGATGAGTCAGGCTCTATAATTGCTCATTTATTTACACAAATCTAGCTAAGGAAACATAAAAGCCAACAGCAGCAAAACAAATTAGCCCTATTGTTGTGTGTAACAGATGCTGGAACACCCGCAGAGCACCATATCAAAAGGTGTGAGACATCTTGAGACAAAACGGGGGAGACACTACCATGATCAATGATGTTCCAGTGTATCCTTAACACTATTCACTCTGCCTTATCAAATCTGAGGTCTGGTAAATGGTATCGAAATGCTATTTTCTAGACATGACTGATGTTTTAAATCCATGCATTCACAATCAGTTTTCAGTCAGACTTAACCTTAAAGAGAAGGAGGTGCTCTGAATGTCATCCCTTTCCTCACAGACCTTTCTAAATGCCACGTTCTCTAGTCTGGCCCCATGGAGCAGGAGAGACAAAGAGGGAGGGAGGATTGCAGAGGAGGGGTGGTGGGGGGGTGACAAAGAGAGTAAGGCAGAGAGAGGGAGGGGGGGGGGGAGAGAGGGGTGACATAAGAGAGCAGAGAGCTTTTTCAGCCTGCAGTCAGCTGGACTGAGCCATGGGAGTTGATTTAATACTTGAAGGGGGATTTATTTAACTATTCAAGTCAGTTAAGAACAAATTCTTATTTACAATGACGGCCTACCCCGGCCAAACCTGGGGGTAGTCCCTATGGGACTCCCAATCATGGCTGGATGTGAAATGTGGGGCCTTGAAGGGTCTGAGAGCTGATCCGCTCATTTGCTGATGTTTTCAATTACATAGACCAGTGGTTCTCAAACTTTTTATAGTCCCGTACCCCTTCAAACATTCAACCTCCAGCAACATACCCCCTCTAGCACCAGGGTCAGCGCACAGCGCACTAAGCCTGCCACACACACACACACTCTATACAATGCATTTATTAAACATAAGAATGAGTGAGAGTTTTTGTCACAACCCAGCTCATGGGAAGTGACAAAGAGCATTTATAAGACCAGGGCACAAATTATAATAATCAATAATTTTGCTCTATATTTATCCAGCCTACATATAAAACCTTATTTGTTCATCAATAATGGTGAATAACTCAGCACAGGTTAATGAGAAGGGTGTGCTTGAAAGGATGCACATAACTCTGCAATGTTGAGTGGTATTGGAGAGAGTCTTAAATCATTTTCCACACACAGTCTGTGCCTTATTTAGTTTTCATGCTAGTGAGGGCCGAGAATCCACTCTCACATAGGTATGAGATTGCAAAGGGCATCAGTGTCTTAACAGCACGATTTGCCAAGGCAGGACACTCTGAGCACAGCCTAATCCAAAAATCTGTCAGTGGCTTCTGATTAAATGACATTTTCACAGAACAGTTTGTTGCGATTTCGATGAGGCTCTCTTGTTCAGATATCGATAAGTGGACTGGGGGCAGGGCATGAAAGGGATAACGAATCCAGTTGTTTGTGTCATCCGTTTTGGGAAAATACCTGCGTAATTGCGCACCCAACTCACTCAGGTGTTTAGCTATATCACATTTGACGTTGTCTGTAAGCTTGAGTTCATTTGCACACAAAACAAATCATACAATAATGGAAAGACCCGTGTGTTGTCCTTGTCCTGATGGAAAGACCTGTGTGTTGTTAATGCGGACAGAGAAGAGCTCCAACTTCTTAATCATAGCCTCAATTTTGCCCCGCACATTGAATATAGTTGTGGAGAGTCCCTGTAATCTTAGATTCAGATGATTCAGGCAGGAAAAACATCACCCAGATCAGCCAGTCATGTGAGAAACTCATCATCATGCAAGCGGTCAGACAAGTGAAAAACATCACCCAGATGGGCCAGTCGTGTGAGAAACTCAACATCAAGCAAGCGGTCAGACAAGTGAAAAACACCACCCAGATAGGCCAGTCATGTGAGAAACTCGTCATCATGCAAGCGGTCAGACAAGTGAAAAACATCACCCAGATGGGCCAGTCATGTGAGAAACTCATCATCATGCAAGCGGTCAGACAAGTGAAAAACATCACCCAGATGGGCCAGTCATGTGAGAAACTCGTCATCATGCAAGCGGTCAGACAAGTGAAAAACATCACCCAGATGGGCCAGTCATGTGAGAAACTCGTCATCATGCAAGCGGTCAGACAAGTGAAAAACATCACCCAGATAGGCCAGTCGTGTGAGAAACTCGTCATCATGCAAGCGGTCAGACAAGTGAAAAATATGGTCTGTAAAGAAAACGTTAAGCTCGTCTCTCAATTCAAATAAACATGTCAATACTTTGCCCCTTGATAACCAGTGTACTTCTGTATGTTGTAAAAGTGTTACATGGTCGCTGCCCATATCATTGCATAGTGCAGAAAATACCCGAGAGTTCAGGGGCTGTGTTAACACACAAAAAAAAACATTTTCACTGTAGTGTCCAAAACGTCTTTCCAGCTGTCAGGCATTCCTTTGGCAGCAAGAGCCTCTCGGTGGATGCTGCAGTGTACCCAAGGGGCGTTGGGAGCAATTGCTTACACACGCGTTACCACTCCACTATGACTCCCTGTCATGGCTGTTGCGTCATAAGTACAGATGCAAACACATCTTGACCACCAAAGTCCATTTGATGTCACAAAGCCGCCCAGTACTTTAAAAATATCCTCTCCTGTTGTCCTGGTTTCCAGAAGAGGATGTCTTCCTTAATTGACCCCCCATTGAAAAGCCTTGATATGTTTCACCTGTCCTTGTGCTTGTCTCCACCCCCTTCCAGGTGTCGCCCATCTTCCCCATTATCCCCTGGGTACTTATACCTCTGTTCTCTGTTTGTCTGTTGCCAGTTCGTCTTCTTTGTCAAGTCAACCAGCATTTTGTCTCAGCTCCTGCTTTTTCACAATCTCTCTTTTTCACACCCTCCTGGTTTTGACTCTGTCCTGTCCTGTCTCTGAGCCCGCCTGCCTGACCACTCTGCCTGCCCCTGACCCTGAGCCTGCCGTCCTGTACCTTTTCCCCACCTTTATTTAACCAGGTAGGCCAGTTAAGAACAAGTTCTCATTTACAACTGCGACCTGGCCAAGATAAAGCAAAGCAGTGGGACAAAAACAACAACACAGAGTTAAACATAAACAAACATACAGTCAATAACACAATATAAAAATATACGTACAGTGTGTGCAAATGTAGAAGAGTAGGGAGGTAAGGCAATAAATAGGCCTAGAGGCGAAATAAGGCAATAAATAGGCCTAGAGGCGAAATAATTACAATTTAGCATTAACACTGGAGTGATAGATGTGCAGATAATGATGTGCAAGTAGAGATACTGGGGTGCAAAAGAGCAAGAGGATAAATAACAATATGGGGACGAGGTAGTTGGGTGTGCTATTTACAGATTGGCTGTGTGCAGGTACAGTGATCGGTAAGCTGCTCTGAGATCTGATGCTTAAAGTCAGAGAGGGAGATATAAGACTCCAGCTTCAGTGATTCTTGCAATTCGTTCCAGCCATTGGCAGCAGAGAACTGGAAGAAAAGGCGGCCAAAGGAAGTATTGGCTTTGGGGATGACCAGTGAAATATACCTGATGGAGCACGTGCTACGGGGGGGGGGGGGGGGGGGGGGTTGCTATGGTGATTACCGACCTCTGCCTGACCTGACCCTGAGCCTGCCTGCCGTCCAGTACCTTTGCCCCACTACTCTGGATTATTCGACCCCTGACTGCCTTAACCTGATGTTTAGGCTGTCTCCAGCCGAACGTGTACGCAGACTTAACACCCAGACATAGGAATGAGTACTCTGGTGGGTCTTAAGGACAATTTTGCTCCTCCAACCTACTCGCACCCCTCTCCATGCCACCCTGCAGTGGGGTCTCTCCAGATACTCATCGACTTAGGGGCAGATATGAGTCTTATGGACGTTACCCTGGCGTCCGAGCTGGGCATCCCTACTCAACCCCTCTCCGTTCCCATGAATGTTAGAGTGCTGGACGGGCGCTCTATAGGCCGGGTCACCCACCATACCAGCCCCATCAACCTACAAGTGTCGGGGAACCACAGCGAGACAATCCAATTACGTCTCTACCCCCTTCCAGGTGTCGCCCATCTTCCCAATTATCCCCTGGGTACTTATATCTGTGTTCTCTGTTTGTCTGTTGCCAGTTCGTCTTGTTTGTCAAGTCAACAAGCGTTTGTCTCAGCTCCTGCTTTTTCCCAGTCTCTCTTTTTCTCGCCCTCCTGGTTTTGACCCTTGCCTGTCCTGTCTCTTAGCCCGCCTGCCTGACCACTCTGCCTGACTCTTATTTGTACTATTTTCTACATTGTAGAATAATAGTGAAGACATCACAATTATGAAATAACTCAAGGAAAGATGTAGTAACCAAAAAAGTGTTTAACAAATCAAAATATATTTTATAATTAAAATTCTTCAAATAGCCATCCTTTGCATTGATGATAGCTTTGCACTCTCTTGGCATTCTCTCAAACAGCTTCATGAGGTAGTCACCTGGAATGCATTTCAATTAACAGGAGTGCCTTGTTAGTTAATTTGTGGAATTTCTTTCCTTCTTAATACTTTTGAGCCAATCAGTTGTGTTGTGACAAGGTAGGGGGAGTATACAGAAGATAGCCCTAGTTGGCTCAAAAGCATTAAGGCAAAGGGTGGCAACTTTGAAGAATCTCAAATATAAAATATAGTAGCAGTGGTAGTAGCAGAACTACCAGTAGAGCTGGTATGTCTCTCTATGGATGCGGGTCTTACTTTTTTTAACCATTTATCAATTTTCGAGCAAACTTAATGAGCATCAGCTTTGTTTGGCTACAAACAGACCGTTAGTGGAATTCCCATGAGAGAGTAATGGTTAATGTGATTGAATGTTAATGATTTGACTAGGCTACCTGTATTTGACATTGTGTTGTCAGAGAACTGGAAGGAAAGGCAGACAAATGTGATGTTGGCTTTGAGGATGACCAGTGAGATATAGCTGCTGGAACGTATGCTACGGGTGGGTGTTGTTATCGTGACCAGTGAGCTGAGATAAGGTGGAGCTTTATCTAGCATAGACTTATAGATGACCTGGACCCAGTGGGTCTGGCGATGAATATGTAGCGAGGGCCAGCCAACTAGAGCATACAGGTCACAGTGGTGGGTGGTATAAGGGGCTTTGGTAACAAAGTGGATGGCACTGTGATAGACTGCATCCAGTTTGCTGTATTGGAGTATTGGAAGCTATTTTGTAAATGACATTGCCGAAGACGAGGATCGGTAGGATAGTCAGTTTTACGAGGGTATGTTTAGCAGCATGAGTGAAGGAGGCTTTGTTGCGAAATAGGAAGCCGATTCTAGATTTCATTTTGGATTGGAGATGGTTAATATGAGTCTGGAAAGAGAGTCTAGCCAGACACCTAGGCATTTGTGGTTGTCCACATAAGTCAGAACCGTCCAGAGTGGTGATGCTTGTCGGTCGGGCGGGCAGGTGAGGGCAGTGAATGGTTGAAAAGCATGCATTTGGTTTTACTATCATTTAAGAGCAGTTGGAGGTCACGGAAGGAGTGTTGTATGGCATTGAAGCTCATTTGGAGGTTAGTTAACACAGTGTCAAAAGAAGTGCCAGAAGTACACAGAATGGTGTAGTCTACGTAGAGGTGGATCAGGGAATCACCCGCAGCGACATCGTTGATATATGCAGAGAAAATAGTCGGCCTGAGAATTTAACCCTATGGTACCTCCATAGAGACTGCCCTCCAATTTAACACACTGAACTCTGTCTGTGAAGTAGTTGGTGAACCAGGCGAGGCAGTCATTTGAGAAACCAAGGCTGTTGAGTCTGCCGATAAGAACACAGTGATTGACAGACTCGAAAGCAATGGCCAGGTTGATGAAGACGGCTGCACAGTACTGTCTTTTATCGATGGCGGTTATGATATCGTTTAGTACCTTGAGTGTGGCTGAGGTGCCCCCCTGACCAGCTCGAAAACCGGATTGCACAGTGGAGAAGGTAAGGTGGGATTCGAAAAATGGTCAGTGATCTGTTTATTAACTTGGCTTTCGAAGACTTTAGAAAGGCAGGGTAGGATGGATATAGGTCTATAACAGTTTGGGTCTAGAGTGTCACCCCCTTTGAAGATAGGGATGACCGCGGTAGCTTTCAATCTTTAGGGATCTGGGACAATAAACGAAAGAGAGGTTGAACAGACTGGTAATAGGGGTTGCAACAATGACGGCGGATACTTTTTGAAAGAGAAGGTCCAGATTGTCTAGCCCAGCTGATTTGTACGGGTCCAGGTTTTGCAGCTCTTTCAGAACATCTGCTATCTGGATTTGGGTGAAGGAGAAGCTGGGGAGGCTTGGGCAAGTAGCTGCGGGAGGTGCAAAGCCGTTGGCCGGGGTTGGGGTAGCATGGAGAAAAGCATGGCCAGCCGTAGAGAAATGCTTATTGAAATTCTTGATTATTGTGGATTTATCAGTGGTGACAGTGTTACCTAGCCGCAGTGCAGTGGGCAGCTGGGAGGAGGTGCTCTTATTCTCCATGGACTTCACAGTGTCCCAAAACTTTTTGGAGTTAGAGCTACAGGATGAACATTTTTGTTTGAAAAAGCTATCCTTTGCTTTCCTGACTGACTGGGTGTATTGGTTCCTGACTTCCCTGAAAAGTTGCATATCGCGGGGACTATTCGATGCTTGTAAAGTCGCCACAGGATGTTTTGGTGCTGGGCGAGGGCAGTCAGATCTGAAGTGAACCAAGGGCTATATCTCTTCTTAGTTCAATTTTTTTTGAAAGGGGCATGCTTATTTAAGATGGTGAGGAAATTACTTTTAAAGAACGACCAGGCATCCTCAACTGACGGGATGAGGTCAATATCCTTCCAGGATACCCAGGCCAGGTCGATTAGAAAGGCCCGCTCGCAGAAGTGTTTTAGGGAGCGTTTGACAGTGATGAGGGGTGGTCGTTTGACCGCGGACTCATAGCGGATGCAGGCAATGAGGCAGTGATCGCTGAGATCCTGATTGAAAACAGCAGAGGTGTATTTGGAGGGCAAGTCATAAAACAATATATATAAAAAATGTGAATCACATTTTTATTTGGCGTACCCCTGACGGCATTGTGTGCCCCAGTTTGGGAATACAGGACATTGATGAATAAATGGCAGATGAGACTAACGGGTGAATAGATTTGGCCTCCAAAAATTACAAGAGAATCAATCAATTAATCAAATGTAATTTATAAAGTGCTTCTGACAGAAACTTGAGAACATTTCTATTTTCTTTTCAGAAGGAAAGGGACGTAGACACAGAGTAAGAATAACTTACTTCTCTTTACTCCTACCCAGTAGCATAAGATGGCGCCGACAGAGAGGGCTGCCTCGCTTCTAGTCCTTAGGAAACTTTGCAGTATTTTGTATTATTTCTTACATTGTTAGCTCAGAAAATCTTAAGTCTTATTACAAACAGCCGGGAACAACTATTGGATATCAGAGCGACGTCACCTTTACAAGCATTTCGCTATACTCGCAATAACATCTGCTAACCATGTTTATGTTACCAATAAAATTTGATTTGATTTTAGCATGTAAATCTTGGTGGGGTAAAATTTAAAAAAAAATATGGAATGCATGCCACCAAAGTCACTACACAACACTAAACAATACATTAATTGCACTATAAAACGGTGATAAATGGTGCCCACAAACTGTTAGGGCCTACATAAAGCTGTCCCAACAGGAGTCACAACACCTTACCATTGCTACACCTGGCTATCAGCGGAGCCTTGTCTGGCAGTGAAACAGTTCATTCAGCCTCATTTACTGCCTTTAAAAAAATTATGACATGGCTGACTTGCTTAAACAAATGTGGTTTTTACTGACAATTAAAATGTACAAACTATGGCATAAGGCGACGACAAGCGGATAAGAGGCAATCCGTGATTTCATTTACGACATTAATGAGCGAGTGAAGATGGACGTTGTCAATATAACTATTTATTCATCACTTTTAAATGTACAGCGACAGAATTCAGATCATGGGCCATTCTTACAGTATTCTCTCTGTTCTCCAAGTCAGAACCATAGGATAAATAAATGGGGCATATAAGCAGACAATGACATTTCTTTCATTATTCTATGATGACATTTCTCTAAAACAGGTTATAGGCTACATGTGCACCATCAAGTTAGAACAGTAGGCAAAATTAAGAGGTAAAAATAGACCAAATTATTAGGGTGAGGCACAAATAACACTATTTGACTTGTTAAATACGCTTTTAATTTCACACGTCAAATAACACAATTCTATTATGGAATGTTTTGTGTGCTGAATTTGCAAGTGAAAGCCAAGCGCCACCACTACTATCAGTAGCACTGTCAAAGCTGTACAAAAAAGTCTGTAAACAAGCACACACCGGCCACAAACGATGTGTTTACAAGACCACGTTGGTAAAAATAGACCAAATTATTAGGGTGAGGCACATGGGCTACTAACAGCTTACTACACAACATACACTTAGTATTACTTTCTTAGCTACTGTATACATATCGCCCTGGCACATTACATGATTTATGCAGCAGCATACAAGACATTTTTGGACTCACCTTGTTCACTTAAACAGGAATGTGATGCTTTTTTGTCATCAAATTTTATCATCAAAGTCTGGCATTCTCTGGATTTATGGTGGGAACTCGGAAAAAAACACACACAGCCACTCCACTGAATAGCAGGCTAGTGATTGCTTTGCAATGCTTGTAGCTAGCCCCTAATTACTTCCAAACCACTCGTTGTTGAATTAGAAATTTCGAATTGGTGTGTAATGGCTGATGGGCACCAATACATTTTATCTATAAATTCTCTTCATTATTTCTCTTCATATGACAAGGATTAAAAAGTATTTGCCAGTAGATTGTAGACTTGATTCATGATGATAACTGCTAGCTAACATCTGGAAAGGAAGATGTTGACATGACCAGTCCAATCAAAGCTACTGTACATATAAAGTGATTTGACATTATTTTATCTGTGGCCAATGACCTAGAGCCTTCTTGTAAGTGCACTTCTAATATAACTCTATGTCAGGACCTAAAGGGCAGACATTTTCGATGTCTACTCTTACTAAGGACTTAGACTTGGCCTGTGACGTAGTGTCCCCATGAGTGACAGAACACTGAGCCAATCAGGCACAACGCTCGCATTTTCTGCTTGCTTGTCCCACCATCACAGAAAGCACTGAGCTAGCCTGAAACACCAGCATTTTGGAGCTGCCTTACTCAAGAAAACAACAAAGAGACCATGTTTGTATGCGGCTTTATTAAACATGACATGACATTAAAACATGTTTTTACATAGTTTGCATGTGACACGTATTAATGCCAAAATGACATGCACAAAAATATAAAATGTGGGGTTCAAAACAGGTGGGTCTCTGCTATAGACCTCACCTGCCCTGAATGACCGGTTGCCACTGCTCCTACCCTAGTCTAACTTACTCAACTTTCCCTGATTAAAGGGAGTGTAGCACTTATTTCTCAATGCCAGAAACACATATAAAAATAAATAATATATTAGAGCCCCCCCAAGAAATCATCCCCAAATTACAAAACACTTATGTAAATTGTTATAATGATGTTGGGCTTAAGGTTCTCTCCAAAACAGCTCCATTCAACGCCCATGGTCTGCGTCACACGGTGAATGAAAAACTATGTTAAAGGTTAGATACATTTGTGAGAATGAGGCAGGTGAATTGGTCCCTTAACAATACTGCTAACCTTGTGCCTAACCCCAACCTTAAATTAAAACCAAAAAGCATTTTTATTTTAAGAAATAGACCATTTTGACTTTGTGGCTGTGGAAACCAGGCGAATTGAGCATGTACGTGTCAATCTGCGGGGCACATTTTATCCACGGCTATCAACACTGGAAGGAGTGCTTCAGCAAGAAGTTGCTTCTTAAAATGGATGCTGTCAGTACCATCAATATGGCTTCTAAGGGTGTTTTCACACTTGCTCCCTTTCAGCCTTTTTTTGTGAACACTCCAAAGTAACTCAGAACCCTTAAAAGAGTCCCCGAAGTGAACTGAACTGAGTTTATTTTGAGAGGTGGTCTGAGTTCAGTTCGCTTGAATTGCGCGGCCTGGTTACCTTTTTTAGGGAAATGTTAACAAAGCCTCTCAAGTTTGCTTGTCATTATTCCGCTTTCATAACCCCTCGCACTGGTGACACAAAAGAGAGAAAATTATTATTTTCAGGTTTTAGATTTTTTTTTGCTGTTTTTGCATATTGATTAGCGATTGTCAAGGATCCAGAAATTCCAAAATATGTGTTCAGATTATTTGTTTGCAATATGTGATCTATATAAGAGAGCGTCAAACTGTTTATTTGACTGTGGGGTTTGAATAGTGAGAGAGGACAACAACATATTTGGTGAGAATCACAACATAGGGTACAAAAATCATTTCTAGCTCTTAAAGGGGCAGTAGCCTACATTGGGTGTACAACTTTCAATTACAGCATTGTTTAATCTGTAGTTATTCTTCTGCTATTTATTATGTTACTAATAATATTTACATGGTAATAGTATCTTCTGATTTCAATTATGGTCTCATATTTTAATGAAATGTAATCTATTAGCTTCCAAAATTGAAGTAGGTATATCTAGCTGTCCGATAACATGATCCAATGTAATGGCTTGTCCTACACTTTGTAAAAACCCAGAGTGCATTCTAAAAATAGCAATGTGAATGCAAAGAGGTCTCAGATCACACATGGGTGAAGTGAACTGGCAAAAGAGTTGAGTCCTCATTCAAAGGCAAGGGCAGTAAGAATACAAAGCACTTCTTTTTTTCCCTCCACAGAGTTCACTTGAAAGAGGACTGAAATCGGTTATTTTAAAGATGACTATATGTGAAAAAATCTCAAACAGCCAGCAGCACCAGCAGAAACCAAACATCATCATTGGCTTCAGTGAGCATGGAGAACTGGGTATAGTAAGTGAAAGAGCTAGCTTGCTACCTCTATGCTACGTCTTCCATCTAAATAACACTGATAAAACTAACCCAATGTAAACATGTCTGCCAGCTGTTGGTAGCTAACTGCTGATGCTGTCATACTATAGGTAGTACAAGCCTATTGGAAAAAGTCGTTTTGGCCACAACGGAGTTCACTGTTACTGTATAGAGCAAGTTTTCAAGGTGTTTGTGAGGGCTGCCCGTTGCAATAATCCGGTCATTCTGTGGCTCCGGGGGTGTTTTCTATACAACCTGCCAAGTGCGGGCTAAACGGAAAAGTGAAGCTAAGGCCACGGATTAGAGAAGCCCCAGAGCCATGCTTTCTTTGGAGAGGTGGATTGTGGATTTTTCTCAAATGGGGAAAGTTCATTTTATTTAGATTTTAAGATCAATGTTGTCACAGTTCCTTCTTGTTGAAGAGGCAGCTGCTAACGTTAGCGTGCTATAGCTCACTATCCTCTTCCTCCGTTTCTAAATTCATTTGTGTCTAATTCTTACTAGCTAGCAAAATAAGTGAGCTGCCATATAGCTAAGTTTGTCACTGGTATGGGCTAGTAAATATCCTAAACCAACCAGCTAGATGGCAAGCTAAAACCGTGGAGAGAGGGAGGAGAAAATTAACTTTCTGTTTCATCTGCTGCTGGCTTGCTAATGTTCACTCAGATATGTATTTCCACATGTAATTGATGAAATGATATTCTGTGAAGATTGTAAATGTGTTAATATGTTGTGAATACTGTAGAAAAATGCTCACAGTTGTAAAAGAAAAAGTGAAGTGCCGTGTGAGTCATAGAAATTACGATCTTGCGTTTGGGGATTTCCGACAGTCTTCAGGGAGCATAAATTGTAAAATTGTTTAAAAAAACAACCCTGAAATATCACATTTGCCAGTAGATTATCGACATGATGCATGATCAGTGGTGGAAAAAGTACCCAATTGTCATACTTGAGTAAAAGTAAAGATAAATTAATAGAAATTTACTCAAGTAAAAGTCACCCAGTAAAATACTACTTGAGTAAAAGTCTAAAAATATTTAGTTTTAAATATACTTATGTATCAAATGTAAAAGTATAAATAATTTCACATTCCTTATATAGCCAGGGGCACACTCCAACACTGAGACATAATTTACAAATTAAGCATTTGTGTTTAGTGAGACTGCCAGACAAGAGGCGGTAGGGATGTTCTCTTGATGTGTGTGAATTTTCCTGTTCTGCTAAGCATTCAAAATGTTATGAGTACTTTTGGGTGTCAGGGAAAATGTATGGTGTAAAAAGTACATTATTTTCTTTAGGAATGTAGTGGATGAAAATTAAAAGTTGTCAAAATATAAAGTTGTCAAAATATAAAGTAAAGTACTAAGCAAAAATCTACTTAAGTAGTACTTTTACTTATGTACTTTACACCACTGTTCATGATGATGACTGCTTGTCTAATTAGATAGTATGCTAGCTAATATTTTGAAAGTATAATGTTGACATGATCAGTCCAATCAAAGCCCCAAGGGGGCTTGAACTGCCTTGCTCTCCCTGTAGATTCTGCGGTGACGTAGTGTCCCCATGAGTGACAGAACACTGAGCCAATCATGGCGCAACTAGAGAAGATCACCAATGTCTATGCTCTGTGCTTTCGTTGGCTGCCCATCCACCACAGAAAGCATTGAGCTAGACAAACACCTGCATTTTGGAGCTGCCTTACTCAAGAAAGAGACCATGTTTGTGTGGCTTTATTAACTCAAGGACCCTTTTTTTTTTCTAAAAAAAATTATACATCGTTTGCAAACTGATAACACTGATTCATTGTAAAATAATACAAACACACATATGTATATTCATATACACACACACACACATATATATATTATATGTGTGTGTGTTATATATATTTATATATTATATATATTATATTTTATATATATACAGTGCCTTGCGAAAGTATTCGGCCCCCTTGAACTTTGCGACCTTTTGCCACATTTCAGGCTTCAAACATAAAGATATAAAACTGTATTTTTTGTGAAGAATCAACAACAAGTGGGACACAATCATGAAGTGGAACGACATTTATTGGATATTTCAAACTTTTTTAACAAATCAAAAACTGAAAAATTGGGCGTGCAAAATTATTCAGCCCCCTTAAGTTAATACTTTGTAGCGCCACCTTTTGCTGCGATTACAGCTGTAAGTCGCTTGGGGTATGTCTCTATCAGTTTTGCACATCGAGAGACTGACATTTTTTCCCATTCCTCCTTGCAAAACAGCTCGAGCTCAGTGAGGTTGGATGGAGAGCATTTGTGAACAGCAGTTTTCAGTTCTTTCCACAGATTCTCGATTGGATTCAGGTCTGGACTTTGACTTGGCCATTCTAACACCTGGATATGTTTATTTTTGAACCACTCCCTTGTAGATTTTGCTTTATGTTTTGGATCATTGTCTTGTTGGAAGACAAATCTCCGTCCCAGTCTCAGGTCTTTTGCAGACTCCATCAGGTTTTCTTCCAGAATGGTCCTGTATTTGGCTCCATCCATCTTCCCATCAATTTTAACCATCTTCCCTGTCCCTGCTGAAGAAAAGCAGGCCCAAACCATGATGCTGCCACCACCATGTTTGACAGTGGGGATGGTGTGTTCAGCTGTGTTGCTTTTACGCCAAACATAATGTTTTGCATTGTTGCCAAAAAGTTCAATTTTGGTTTCATCTGACCAGAGCACCTTCTTCCACATGTTTGGTGTGTCTCCCAGGTGGCTTGTGGCAAACTTTAAACGACACTTTTTATGGATATCTTTAAGAAATGGCTTTCTTCTTGCCACTCTTCCATAAAGGCCAGATTTGTGCAATATACGACTGATTGTTGTCCTATGGACAGAGTCTCCCACCTCAGCTGTAGATCTCTGCAGTTCATCCAGAGTGATCATGGGCCTCTTGGCTGCATCTCTGATCAGTCTTCTCCTTGTATGAGCTGAAAGTGTAGAGGGACGGCCAGGTCTTGGTAGATTTGCAGTGGTCTGATACTCCTTCCATTTCAATATTATCGCTTGCACAGTGCTCCTTGGGATGTTTAAAGCTTGGGAAATATTTTTGTATCCAAATCCGGCTTTAAACTTCTTCACAACAGTATATTTCGCAAGGCACTGTATATATATATATTTTTTGCTAAATATGTGGGGCTCAAAACTGCTCCACCTGTCCTGAATGATGGGTCACCACTGGTCCTATGTAGCAGCCCTTACATGGGCTTTAATAAAAAGTAGTGCACTATATAGGGAATAGGATGTGTGTGTCCTCTGGTCAAAAGTAGTGCACTATATAGGGAATAGGATGTGTGTGTCCTCTGGTCAAAAGTAGCGCACTATATAGGGAATAGGATGTGTGTCCTCTGGTCAAAAGTAGTGCACTATATAGGGAATAGGATGTGTGTCCTCTGGTCAAAAGTAGTGCACTATATAGGGAATACCAGGATACCATCCTTTTTCAACATTTGAGATTTGTCTCACTTTGTCGATCCTCATTTTAAATGAGCCCAATGTGTTCCCAGTCTGTCCCCCAGTGTTGTAGCCTGTGATCCCCCAGTGTTGTAGCCTGTGATCCCCCAGTGTTGTAGCCTGTGATCCCCCAGTGTTGTAACCTGTGATCCCCCAGTGTTGTAGCCTGTAATCCCCCAGTGTTGTAGCCTGTAATCCACCAGTGTTGTAGCCTGTAATCCCCCAGTGTTGTAGCCTGTAATCCCCCAGTGTTGTAACCTGTGATCCCCCAGTGTTGTAGCCTGTGATCCCCCAGTGTTGTAGCCTGTGATCCCCCAGTGTTGTAGCCTGTAATCCCCCAGTGTTGTAGCCTGTAATCCCCCAGTGTTGTAGCCTGTAATCCCCCAGTGTTGTAGCCTGTGATCCCCCAGTGTTGTAGCCTGTGATCCCCCAGTGTTGTAGCCTGTGATTCCCCAGTGTTGTAGCCTGTAATCCCCCAGTGTTGTAGCCTGTAATCCCCCAGTGTTGTATCCTGTAATCCCCCAGTGTTGTAGCCTGTAATCCCCCAGTGTTGTAGCCTGTAATCCCCCAGTGTTGTAGCCTGTATTCCCCCAGTGTTGTAGCCTGTAATCCCCCAGTGTTGTAGCCTGTATTCCCCCAGTGTTGTAGCCTGTATTCCCCCAGTGTTGTAGCCTGTATTCCCCCAGTGTTGTAGCCTGTGATCCCCCAGTGTTGTAGCCTGTAATCCCCCAGTGTTGTATCCTGTAATCTCCCAGTGTTGTAGCCTGTAATCCCCCAGTGATGTAGCCTGTAATCCCCCAGTGTTGTAGCCTGTAATCCCCCAGTGTTGTAGCCTGTGATCCCCCAGTGTTGTAGCCTGTGATTCCCAGTGTTGTAGCCTGTAATCCCCCAGTGTTGTAGCCTGTATTCCCCCAGTGTTGTAGCCTGTAATCCCCCAGTGTTGTAGCCTGTAATCCCCCAGTGTTGTAGCCTGTATTCCCCCAGTGTTGTAGCCTGTATTCCCCCAGTGATGTAGCCTGTAATCCCCCAGTGTTGTAGCCTGTAATCCCCCAGTGTTGTAGCCTGTGATCCCCCAGTGTTGTAGCCTGTGATTCCCAGTGTTGTAGCCTGTAATCCCCCAGTGTTGTAGCCTGTAATCCCCCAGTGTTGTAGCCTGTAATCCCCCAGTGTTGTAGCCTGTATTCCCCCAGTGTTGTAGCCTGTAATCCCCCAGTGTTGTAGCCTGTAATCCCCCAGTGTTGTAGCCTGTGATCCCCCAGTGAGAGAGCATCCTACATCCCGACTGTCTCTCTGCAATCACAGCCTCCCCACCGCCGCCGCTCACCATCACCACCATGCTATCCCATATTACATCTCTGCCACTCAGCACCAACGGATCAGCAAACCAATTTCACACACACACACAGGGCGATGCTACGAGGATGACACAGAGACGAAGATCCACGCTACAAGAGAGAGAGATATAGGGGAACAGGGGAATAGGACTAGTGGGTTATTTCATTGCATTAGAGTAAAGGACTGTCAGCGGTACCCTTACAGTGACGGAGGGGACTAAACACACACTATATCACACGATACCCTGGACCTCTCAAGTCATGCTCTCAACACAATCTACAGTATACAGGCCATATCATTGAAGTGCACGAGAGAGCGAGAGAACGGGAGAAAGAAAGCAAGAGAGCAAAAGAAAAATACACATTTCGTTTATCCAGTGACATCATCCTTCTGTTGTACAGGAAGAGCCCTTGTACAGTATTGAATGTCAAAGTTTTGTCTGCCTTTCAATACAAAACGACCCTTTTCATGTACAGTATTGAATAACAACATTCTGTCTGCCCTTTCAATACAAAACGACCCTTTTCATGTACAGTATTGAATAACAACATTCTGTCTGCCCTTTCAATACAAAACAATCCTTTTCATGTACAGTATTGAATAACAACATTCTGTCTGCCCTTTCAATACAAAACAATCCTTTTCAATGCCACCGACTGAAAATATCCAGTCATTGGGGAAATCTATTATTGTATTTCTTCTAACAGAGATTGGAATGTGATATCATGTGACTGGTTATTAGAGCCGACCACCAAACCTCAGATAGAAGCCAGTCCTGCCTGGGATTGACAGTGGGTTGCGAGGTCTGTTCCCATCTGCACCCACACAGTACACCAGACACCCAAAGGACCCTGTCCCTCTCCTCTCCTCGTCTGCCCTCCTTCTCTCCTCTCCCTGCCAATACCATAACACACAGCCCTTAGAACAGACTACAGAAGCCAGACACACACTGCTAGAACCCTGGCTGGGTTTGATTTGAGGAGAAAATACGTTTCTGCTTACAGAGAGGAGCTCTGCTTCTGGTTTTCAGAGTGGATTCAAATCAGACTCTGTTTACTGCAGGAATCTAAATACAGACCGACAGAGGAGGACTTGGCTGGGGTGGATGGAGCGGAGTAGACAGATGGATAGACAGACAAGTGGAGAGATGGGGCAGACAGGCCAGTAGGCAGGCAGGCATACAGATAGACAGAGGAGGACTTGGCTGGGGTGGATGGAGCAGAGTAGACAGATGGATAGACAGACAAATAGAGAGATGGGGCAGACAGGCCAGTAGGCAGGCAGGCATACAGACAAAGACACACAGAGGCAGGCATTCAGTAAGTCTCATGTACAGAAGGGCAGCAGGATAAGACCATAATCCCAGACAGAAAGACAGGAACATTGTGCATCCAGGGAGATGGATTTTGATTTGGTTGGAGGGAAAACATGTAAGGCCTGGAGAACTCTGTCACGAGGAGATTGACTGGAGAGACCAAGATGGCAGACGTCTTCACCTTGACCTTGCATTGTTTTCAAAAATCGAATCATTTTTCCTAATCTGCTTCCATTGTGCAAGGTCAGCAAGTTGGATTAAATCTCCACGAGGTATCAAAATAAAATCCTGTTGTTCAAATGTATCGTCATGATTTCAATTTACCTGTAATGTCAAACAACCTTCTTCAGTCTTTAACCTCCTGTACTTTTATAAATCAAGCCTGACAGTGGGCAGGGTCTAGTTTGAATGGAGAATCCTAATTCTGCCCACGTGTTGCACTCCTCTATATTGTATACACCCTGGGGCCATAAGACTGCTGAACAATTCATGAAAATGGCCACTCGGACAATTTGCATTGACAACCCCCCCCCCCCCCCTTTGTTTTTACACTGCTGCTACTCGCTGTTTATTATCTATGCACAGTCACTTCACTCCTACCTACATGCACAAATGACCTTGACTAACCTGTACCCCGCACATTGACTTGGTACTGGTACCCCCTGTATTTAGTCTAATTTTCTAACTTTTTTTTTGTTGTAAATATTTTCTTAACTATATTTTCTTACAGAGTTAAGGGCTTGTAAGTAAGCATTTCACAGTACGGTCTACACCTATTGCATTCGGCGCATGTGACAAATAACATTTGATTTGATATAGACCAGGGTAAACACACACATCACTGGTCCTCCTCAACACTCAACCCTTTCCATGTGTCATCCTAACCAACATCTACATTCAATCAACTAAAGATCCCAGGGATCTTATTTCCCTGTTCTGGATGCTTAGGAGAGGATAGAAGAGGATATCAGAGGATAAATGGTGCACTTCTGATGACGTGTGTTTATAAAAGACGGTGGCTCTACTGTGTGGCACATTGAGAATAAATATTGGGGTCCATGAGCAAATGTTATGGCTGTGCCAATCCCGATCATATTCATCAGCAAGCTACTCCAAGAAACAAAAAGGTACACAAGCAGGAGAAAATATGGGGCACCATAACCTACAACTCTGTTTCATTAAAACGTCAGACATCCCCCTTTAATGCCATAAAACAGCTGTCAGTCACATGCAGATAAAATTGATTGGTCCAAAAAGTTTGTTCTTACAGTATGTAAAGTATAGAGTGAAGGAAAACTGCTTATATGAGTGTGTCGCCAAGCTATTCCCCTGGGGAATAGAATAGAGGTCTCTGCATATACTGTACTCTGAAGGTTGTTGTCATTCAAACTGACGCACATTGATCAGCCGGACAGCATAAAGAGAGAGAAGTGTTCTGCTTCACTCCACAACAGTGGGAAAACCATCCGCATATCACACTAATGCATCTCCCACGAACAAGAACAGAGGTAGAGAGGCGATAGAGAAAACAGAGGTAGAGAGGCGATAGAGAAAACAGGTAGAGAGGCGATAGAGAAAACAGAGGTAGAGAGGCGATAGAGAAAACAGGTAGAGAGGCGATAGAGAAAACAAGAGGTAGAGAGGCGATAGAAAAAACAGAGGTAGAGAGGCGATAGAGAAAACAGAGGTAGAGAGGTAGAGAGGCGATAGAGAAAACAGAGGTAGAGAGAAAGACAGAGGAATAAAGGTAGAAATAAGAGAGGTAGAGAGGCGATAGAGAAAACAGAGGTAGAGAGGCGATAGAGAAAACAGAGGTAGAGAGGTAGAGAGGCGATAGAGAAAACAGAGGTAGAGAGAAAGACAGAGGAATAAAGGTAGAAATAAGAGAGGTAGAGAGGCGATAGAGAAAACAGAGTTAGAGAGAAAGACAGAGGAGTAGAGGTAGAAATAAGAGAGGTAGAGAAAAGAGGTAGAGAGAGAGGTAGAGAGAGAGGTAGAGAGAATAGAGACGAGAGGTAGAGAGGTAGAGGTAGAGAGGTAATAGAGGTAGAGAGAGAGGTAGAGAGAATAGAGACGAGAGGTAGAGAGGTAGTAGAGAAGAGAGGTAGAGAGGTGGTAGAGAGAAGAGAGGTATAGAGGTAATAGAGGTAGAGAGGTAATAGAGGTAGAGAGAAGAGAGGTAGAGAGGTAATAGAGGTAGAGAGAAGATAGGTAGAGAGGTAGAGAGGTGATAGAGATAGAGAGAGAGGTAGAGAGAATAGAGACGAGAGGTAGAGAGGTAGTAGAGAAGAGAGGTAGAGAGGTGGTAGAGAGAAGAGAGGTATAGAGGTAATAGAGGTAGAGAGGTAAGAGGTAGAGAGGTAGAGAGGTAATAGAGGTAGAGAGAAGAGAGGTAGAGAGGTAATAGAGGTAGAGAGAAGAGAGGTAGAGAGGTGATAGAGGTAGAGAGTAGAGAGAAGAGAGGTAAGAGGTAAGAGGAAGAGAGGTAGAGAGAAGAGAGAAGAGAGGTAGAGAGAAGAGAGGTAGAGAGGTAATAGAGGTAGAGAGAAGAGAGAAGAGAGGTAGAGAGGTAATAGAGGTAATACAGGTAGAGAGAAGAGAGGTAGAGAGGTAGAGAGAAGAGAGGTAGAGAGGTAATAGAGGTAGAGAGAAAAGAGGTAGAGAGAAGAGAGAAGAGCGGTAGAGAGGTAATAGAGGTAGAGAGGTAGAGAGGTAATAGAGGTAATACAGGTAGAGAGAAGAGAGGTAGAGAGGTAATAGAGGTAGAGAGAAGAGAGGTAGAGAGGTAATAGAGGTAGAGAGGTAATAGAGGTAGAGAGGTAGAGAGAAGAGAGGTAATATAGGTAATAGAGGTAGAGAGAAGAGAGGTAGAGAGGTAATAGAGGTAGAGAGGTGAGAGAAGAGAGGTAGAGAGGTAGAGGGAAGAGAGGTAGAGAGAAGAGAGGTAGAGAGAAGAGAGGTAATAGAGGTAGAGAGGTAGAGAGAAGAGAGGTAGAGAGAAGAGAGGTAATAGAGGTAATAGAGGTAGAGAGGTAATAGAGGTAGAGCGGTAATAGAGGTATAGAGGTAGAGAGGTAATATAGGTAGAGAGGTGATAGAGGAAGAGAGATGTAGAGTAGAGGTAGAGAGTAGAGAGTAGAGAGAAGAGAGAAGAGAGGTAAGAGGTAAGAGGAAGAGAGGTAGAGAGAAGAGAGAAGAGAGGTAGAGAGGTAATAGAGGTAGAGAGAAAAGAGGTAGAGAGAAGAGAGAAGAGCGGTAGAGAGGTAATAGAGGTAGAGAGGTAGAGAGGTAATAGAGGTAATACAGGTAGAGAGAAGAGAGGTAGAGAGGTAATAGAGGTAGAGAGAAGAGAGGTAGAGAGGTAATAGAGGTAGAGAGGTAATAGAGGTAGAGAGGTAGAGAGAAGAGAGGTAATATAGGTAATAGAGGTAGAGAGAAGAGAGGTAGAGAGGTAATAGAGGTAGAGAGGTGAGAGAAGAGAGGTAGAGAGGTAGAGAGAAGAGAGGTAGAGAGAAGAGAGGTAGAGAGAAGAGAGGTAATAGAGGTAGAGAGGTAGAGAGAAGAGAGGTAGAGAGAAGAGAGGTAGAGAGGTAGAGAGAAGAGAGGTAAGAGAGGTAATAGAGGTAGAGCGGTAATAGAGGTATAGAGGTAGAGAGGTAATAGAGGTAGAAAGGTGATAGAGGAAGAGAGAGAGAGTAGAGAGGTAGAGTAGAGGTAGAGAGTAGAGAGGTAGAGAGAAGAGAGGTAAGAGGTAAGAGGAAGAGAGGTAGAGAGAAGAGAGAAGACAGGTAAGAGGTAATAGAGGTAGAGAGAAGAGAGGTAGAGAGAAGAGAGAAGAGGTAGAGAGGTAATAGAGGTAATAGAGGTAGAGAGAAGAGAGGTAATAGAGGTAGAGAGAAGAGAGAAGAGGTAGAGAGGTAATAGAGGTAGAGAGAAGAGAGGTAGAGAGAAGAGAGGTAATAGAGGTAGAGAGAAGAGAGGTAGAGAGGTAATAGAGGTAGAGAGGTGAGAGAAGAGAGGTAGAGAGGTAATAGAGGTAGAGAGAAGAGAGGTAGAGGTAATAGAGGTAGAGCGGTAATAGAGGTATAGAGGTGATAGAGGAAGAGAGATAGAGAGGTAGAGAGAAGAGAGGTAGAGAGGTAATAGAGGTAGAGAGGTAGAGAGAAGAGAGAAGAGAGGTAGAGAGGTAATAGAGGTAGAGAGGTAATAGAGGTAGAGAGGTAATAGAGGTAGCGAGGTGATAGAGGAAGAGAGATAGAGTAGAGAGGTACAGTAGAGGTAGAGAGTAGAGAGGTAGAGAGTAGAGAGGTAGAGTAGAGGTAGAGAGTAGATAGGTAGAGAGTAGAGAGGTAGAGTAGAGAGGAAGAGAGTAGAGGTAGAGAGGTAAGAGGTAAGAGGAAGAGAGGTAGAGAGAAGAGAGAAGAGAGGTAGAGAGAAGAGAGGTAGAGAGGTAATAGAGGTAGAGAGAAGAGAGAAGAGAGGTAGAGAGGTAATAGAGGTAATACAGGTAGAGAGAAGAGAGGTAAATAGGTAATAGAGGTAGAGAGAAGAGAAGAGAGGTAGAGAGGTAATAGAGGTAGAGAGGTAATAGAGGTAGAGAGGTAATAGAGGTAGAGAGAAAAGAGGTAGAGAGAAGAGAGAAGAGCGGTAGAGAGGTAATAGAGGTAGAGAGGTAGAGAGGTAATAGAGGTAATACAGGTAGAGAGAAGAGAGGTAGAGAGGTAATAGAGGTAGAGAGAAGAGAGGTAGAGAGGTAATAGAGGTAGAGAGGTAGAGAGGTAATAGAGGTAATACAGGTAGAGAGAAGAGAGGTAGAGAGGTAATAGAGGTAGAGAGAAGAGAGGTAGAGAGGTAATAGAGGTAGAGAGGTAATAGAGGTAGAGAGGTAGAGAGAAGAGAGGTAATATAGGTAATAGAGGTAGAGAGAAGAGAGGTAGAGAGGTAATAGAGGTAGAGAGGTGAGAGAAGAGAGGTAGAGAGGTAGAGGGAAGAGAGGTAGAGAGAAGAGAGGTAGAGAGAAGAGAGGTAATAGAGGTAGAGAGGTAGAGAGAAGAGAGGTAGAGAGAAGAGAGGTAATAGAGGTAATAGAGGTAGAGAGGTAATAGAGGTAGAGCGGTAATAGAGGTATAGAGGTAGAGAGGTAATATAGGTAGAGAGGTGATAGAGGAAGAGAGATGTAGAGTAGAGGTAGAGAGTAGAGAGGTAGATAGAAGAGAGAAGAGAGGTAAGAGGTAAGAGGAAGAGAGGTAGAGAGAAGAGAGAAGAGAGGTAGAGAGGTAAGAGGAAGAGAGGTAGAGAGAAGAGAGAAGAGAGGTAGAGAGGTAATAGAGGTAGAGAGAAAAGAGGTAGAGAGGTAATAGAGGTAGAGAGGTAGAGAGGTAATAGAGGTAGAGAGGTAGAGAGGTAATAGAGGTAATACAGGTAGAGAGAAGAGAGGTAGAGAGGTAGAGAGGTAATAGAGGTAGAGAGAAGAGAGGTAGAGAGAAGAGAGAAGAGCGGTAGAGAGGTAATAGAGGTAGAGAGGTAGAGAGGTAATAGAGGTAATACAGGTAGAGAGAAGAGAGGTAGAGAGGTAATAGAGGTAGAGAGAAAAGAGGTAGAGAGAAGAGAGAAGAGCGGTAGAGAGGTAATAGAGGTAGAGAGGTAGAGAGGTAATAGAGGTAATACAGGTAGAGAGAAGAGAGGTAGAGAGGTAATAGAGGTAGAGAGAAGAGAGGTAGAGAGGTAATAGAGGTAGAGAGGTAATAGAGGTAGAGAGGTAGAGAGAAGAGAGGTAATATAGGTAATAGAGGTAGAGAGAAGAGAGGTAGAGAGGTAATAGAGGTAGAGAGGTGAGAGAAGAGAGGTAGAGAGGTAGAGAGAAGAGAGGTAGAGAGAAGAGAGGTAGAGAGAAGAGAGGTAATAGAGGTAGAGAGGTAGAGAGAAGAGAGGTAGAGAGAAGAGAGGTAGAGAGGTAGAGAGAAGAGAGGTAGAGAGGTAATAGAGGTAGAGCGGTAATAGAGGTATAGAGGTAGAGAGGTAATAGAGGTAGAAAGGTGATAGAGGAAGAGAGAGAGAGTAGAGAGGTAGAGTAGAGGTAGAGAGTAGAGAGGTAGAGAGGTAATAGAGGTATAGAGGTAGAGAGGTAATATAGGTAGAGAGGTGATAGAGGAAGAGAGATGTAGAGTAGAGGTAGAGAGTAGAGAGGTAGATAGAAGAGAGAAGAGAGGTAAGAGGTAAGAGGAAGAGAGGTAGAGAGAAGAGAGAAGAGAGGTAAGAGGTAGAGAGTAGAGAGTAGAGAGAAGAGAGAAGAGAGGTAAGAGGTAAGAGGAAGAGAGGTAGAGAGAAGAGAGGTAGAGAGGTAATAGAGGTAGAGAGAAAAGAGGTAGAGAGAAGAGAGAAGAGCGGTAGAGAGGTAATAGAGGTAGAGAGGTAGAGAGGTAGAGAGGTAATACAGGTAGAGAGAAGAGAGGTAGAGAGGTAATAGAGGTAGAGAGAAGAGAGGTAGAGAGGTAATAGAGGTAGAGAGAAAAGAGGTAGAGAGAAGAGAGAAGAGCGGTAGAGAGGTAATAGAGGTAGAGAGGTAGAGAGGTAATAGAGGTAATACAGGTAGAGAGAAGAGAGGTAGAGAGGTAATAGAGGTAGAGAGAAGAGAGGTAGAGAGGTAATAGAGGTAGAGAGGTAATAGAGGTAGAGAGGTAGAGAGAAGAGAGGTAATATAGGTAATAGAGGTAGAGAGAAGAGAGGTAGAGAGGTAATAGAGGTAGAGAGGTGAGAGAAGAGAGGTAGAGAGAAGAGAGGTAGAGAGAAGAGAGGTAGAGAGAAGAGAGGTAGAGAGAAGAGAGGTAATAGAGGTAGAGAGGTAGAGAGAAGAGAGGTAGAGAGAAGAGAGGTAGAGAGGTAGAGAGAAGAGAGGTAAGAGAGGTAATAGAGGTAGAGCGGTAATAGAGGTATAGAGGTAGAGAGGTAATAGAGGTAGAAAGGTGATAGAGGAAGAGAGAGAGAGTAGAGAGGTAGAGTAGAGGTAGAGAGTAGAGAGGTAGAGAGAAGAGAGGTAAGAGGTAAGAGGAAGAGAGGTAGAGAGAAGAGAGAAGATAGGTAAGAGGTAATAGAGGTAGAGAGAAGAGAGGTAGAGAGAAGAGAGAAGAGGTAGAGAGGTAATAGAGGTAATAGAGGTAGAGAGAAGAGAGGTAATAGAGGTAGAGAGAAGAGAGAAGAGGCAGAGAGGTAATAGAGGTAGAGAGAAGAGAGGTAGAGAGAAGAGAGGTAATAGAGGTAGAGAGAAGAGAGGTAGAGAGGTAATAGAGGTAGAGAGGTGAGAGAAGAGAGGTAGAGAGGTAATAGAGGTAGAGAGAAGAGAGGTAGAGAGGTAATAGAGGTAATACAGGTAGAGAGAAGAGAGGTAGAGAGGTAATAGAGGTAGAGAGGTGAGAGAAGAGAGGTAGAGAGGTAATAGAGGTAGAGAGAAGAGAGGTAGAGGTAATAGAGGTAGAGCGGTAATAGAGGTATAGAGGTGATAGAGGAAGAGAGATAGAGAGGTAGAGAGAAGAGAGGTAGAGAGGTAATAGAGGTAGAGAGGTAGAGAGAAGAGAGAAGAGAGGTAGAGAGGTAATAGAGGTAGAGAGGTAATAGAGGTAGAGAGGTAATAGAGGTAGCGAGGTGATAGAGGAAGAGAGATAGAGTAGAGAGGTAGAGTAGAGGTAGAGAGTAGAGAGGTAGAGAGTAGAGAGGTAGAGTAGAGGTAGAGAGTAGATAGGTAGAGAGTAGAGAGGTAGAGTAGAGAGGAAGAGAGTAGAGGTAGAGAGGTAGAGAGTAGAGGTCGACCGATTATGATTTTTCAATGCCGATACCGATTATTGGAGGCCCAAAAAAAATTGTTTTATTTATTTTATTTGTAATAATGACATTTACAAAAATACTGAATTAACACTTATTTTAACTTAATATAATACATCAATAAAATCAATTTAGCCTCAAATAAATAATGAAACGTTCAATTTGGTTTAAATTATGCAAAAACAAAGTGTTGGAGAATTAAAAGTGCAATATGTGCCATGTAAGAAAGCTAACGTTTAAGTTCCTTGCGCAGAACATGAGAACATATGAAAGCTGGTGGTTCCTTTTAACATGAGTCTTCAATATTCCCAGGTAAGAAGTTTTAGGTTGTAGTTAATATACAGTGCCTTGCGAAAGTATTCGGCCCCCTTGAACTTTGCGACCTTTTGCCACATTTCAGGCTTCAAACATAAAGATGTAAAACTGTATTTTTTTGTGAAGAATCAACAACAAGTGGGACACAAGCATGAAGTGGAACGACATTTATTGGATATTTCAAACTTTTTTAACAAATCAAAAACTGAAAAATTGGGCGTGCAAAATTATTCAGCCCCTTTACTTTCAGTGCAGCAAACTCTCTCCAGAAGTTCAGTGAGGATCTCTGAATGATCCAATGTTGACCTAAATGACTAATGATGATAAATACAATCCACCTGTGTGTAATCAAGTCTCCGTATAAATGCACCTGCACTGTGATAGTCTCAGAGGTCCGTTAAAAGCGCAGAGAGTATCATGAAGAACAAGGAACACACCAGGCAGGTCCGAGATACTGTTGTGAAGAAGTTTAAAGCCGGATTTGGATACAAAAAGATTTCCCAAGCTTTAAACATCCCAAGGAGCACTGTGCAAGCGATAATATTGAAATGGAAGGAGTATCAGACCACTGCAAATCTACCAAGACCTGGCCGTCCCTCTAAACTTTCAGCTCATACAAGGAGAAGACTGATCAGAGATGCAGCCAAAAGGCCCATGATCACTCTGGATGAACTGCAGAGATCTACAGCTGAGGTGGGAGACTGTCCATAGGACAACAATCAGTCGTATATTGCACAAATCTGGCCTTTATGGAAGAGTGGCAAGAAGAAAGCCATTTCTTAAAGATATCCATAAAAAGTGTCGTTTAAAGTTTGCCACAAGCCACCTGGGAGACACACCAAACATGTGGAAGAAGGTGCTCTGGTCAGATGAAACCAAAATTGAACTTTTTGGCAACAATGCAAAACGTTATGTTTGGCGTAAAAGCAACACAGCTGAACACACCATCCCCACTGTCAAACATGGTGGTGGCAGCATCATGGTTTGGGCCTGCTTTTCTTCAGCAGGGACAGGGAAGATGGTTAAAATTGATGGGAAGATGGATGGAGCCAAATACAGGACCATTCTGGAAGAAAACCTGATGGAGTCTGCAAAAGACCTGAGACTGGGACGGAGATTTGTCTTCCAACAAGACAATGATCCAAAACATAAAGCAAAATCTACAATGGAATGGTTCAAAAATAAACATATCCAGGTGTTAGAATGGCCAAGTCAAAGTCCAGACCTGAATCCAATCGAGAATCTGTGGAAAGAACTGAAAACTGCTGTTCACAAATGCTCTCCATCCAACCTCACTGAGCTCGAGCTGTTTTGCAAGGAGGAATGGGAAAAAAATTCAGTCTCTCGATGTGCAAAACTGATAGAGACATACCTCAAGCGACTTACAGCTGTAATCGCAGCAAAAGGTGGCGCTACAAAGTATTAACATAAGGGGGCTGACTAATTTTGCACGCACAATTTTTCAGTTTTTGATTTGTTAAAAAAGTTTGAAATATCCAATAAATGTCGTTCCACTTCATGATTGTGTCCCACTTGTTGTTGATTCTTCACAAAAAAATACAGTTTTATATCTTTATGTTTGAAGCCTGAAATGTGGCAAAAGGTTGCAAAGTTCAAGGGGGCCGAATACTTTCGCAAGGCACTGTAGTATTTATAGGACTATTTCTCTCTATACCATTTGTATTTCATTAACCTTTGACTATTGGATGTTCTTATAGGCACTTTAGTATTGCCAGTGTAACAGTATAGCTTCCGTCCCTCTCCTCGCTCCTACCTGGGCTCGAACCAGCAACACAACAGCCACTCTCGAAGCAGCGTTACCCATGCAGAGCAAGGGGAACAACTACTAGAAGGCTCAGAGCGAGTGACGTTTGAAACGCTATTAGCGCGCCCTAACTAGCCAGCCATTTCACTTCGGTTACACCAGCCTCATCTCGGGAGTTGATAGGCTTGAAGTCATAAACAGCGCAATGCTTGACGCACAACGAAGAGCTGCTGGCAAAACGCACGAAAGTGCTGTTTGAATGAATGTTTACGCGCCGGCTTCTGCCTACCACCGCTCAGTCAGATACTTAGATACTTGTATGCTCATTCAGATTATACATGACACGCTAGATAATATCTAGTAATATCATCAACCATGTGTAGTTAGTTAACTAGTGATTATGATTGATTGTTTTTTATAAGATAAGTTTAATGCTAGCTAGCACCTTACCTTGGTTTACTGCATTCGAGTAACAGGCAGTCTTCTTGTGGAGTGCAACGAGAGAGAGGCAGGTCGTTATTGCGTTGGACTCGTTAACTGTAAGGTTGCAAGATTGGATCCCCTGAGCTGACAAGGTGAAAATCTGTCGTTCTGCCCCTGAACGAGGCAGTTAACCCACCGTTCCTAGGCCGTCATTGTAAATAAGAATGTCTTCTTAACTGACTTGTCCAAAAATACCGTCATTGTAAATGAACGAGGCAGTTAAATAATTGTAAATAAGAATGTCTTCTTAACTGACTTGTCCAAAAATACCGATTTCCGATTGTTATGAAAACTTGAAATCGGCCCTAATTAATCGGCCATTCCGATTAATCGGTTGACCTCTAGTAAAGAGGTAGAGAGTAGAGGTAGAGAGGTAGAGAGTAGAGAGGTAGGGTAGAGAGGTAGAGTAATGGAGAGTGTGGTTTTCACCAGACATAATATAGTGGGACACATCTCATACAAAAAGTTGACTCCAGTTTGCCAAAAAGAACATGGAAGCACCTGGATGATCATCAATAAGAATGTTCTATGGACAGGTGAGTCTAAGTATAACTTTTGGGATGCGATTGGTTTTCACCAGGCATAATGGGACCAAACACGGTATTCCACAGTAAGAACCTTATACCAACAGTCAAGCATGGTGGTGGTAGTGTGATGGTTTGGGGATGTTTTTCTGCTTCAGGACCTGGACAACTTGCCTTAATAGAAGCAACCATGAATTCTGCTCTGTATCAGATCACTCACAAATTGGATGCAGTCTATCACAGGGCCATCCGTTTTTGTCACCAAAGCCCCATATACTACCCACCATTGCGACCTGTACGCTCTCGTTGGCCGGCCCTCGCTTCATACTCGTCGCCAAACCCACTGGCTCCATGTCATCTACAAGACCCTGCTAGGTAAAGTCCCCCCTTATCTCAGCTCGCTGGTCACCATAGCATCTCCCACCTGTAGCACACGCTCCAGCAGGTATATCTCTCTAGTCACCCCCAAAACCAATTCTTTCTTTGGCCGCCTCTCCTTCCAGTTCTCTGCTGCCAGTGACTGGAACGAACTACAAAAATCTCTGAAACTGGAAACACTTATCTCCCTCACTAGCTTTAAGCACCAACTGTCAGAGCAGCTCACAGATTACTGCACCTGTACATAGCCCACCTATAATTTAGCCCAAACAACTACCTCTTTCCCTACTGTATTTATTTATTTTATTTATTTATTTTGCTCCTTTGCACCCCATTATTTTTATTTCTACTTTGCACATTCTTCCACTGCAAATCTACCATTCCAGTGTTTTACTTGCTATATTGTATTTACTTCGCCACCATGGCCTTTTTTTGCCTTTACCTCCCTTATCTCACCTCATTTGCTCACATTGTATATAGACTTGTTTCTACTGTATTATTGACTGTATGTCTGTTTTACTCCATGTGTAACTCTGTGTTGTTGTATGTGTCGAACTGCTTTGCTTTATCTTGACCAGGTAGCAATTGTAAATGAAAACTTGTTCTCAACTGGCCTACCTGGTTAAATAAAGGTGTTCTCAACTAGCCTACCTGGTTAAATAAAGGTGTTCTCAACTAGCCTACCTGGTTAAATAAAGGTGTTCTCAACTAGCCTACCTGGTTAAATAAAGGTGTTCTCAACTAGCCTACCTGGTTAAATAAAGGTGTTCTCAACTAGCCTACCTGGTTAAATAAAGGTGTTCTCAACTAGCCTACCTGGTTAAATAAAGGTGTTCTCAACTAGCCTACCTGGTTAAATAAAGGTGTTCTCAACTAGCCTACCTGGTTAAATAAAGGTGTTCTCAACTAGCCTACCTGGTTAAATAAAGGTGTTCTCAACTAGCCTACCTGGTTAAATAAAGGTGTTCTCAACTAGCCTACCTGGTTAAATAAAGGTGTTCTCAACTAGCCTACCTGGTTAAATAAAGGTGTTCTCAACTAGCCTACCTGGTTAAATAAAGGTGTTCTCAACTAGCCTACCTGGTTAAATAAAGGTGTTCTCAACTAGCCTACCTGGTTAAATAAAGGTGTTCTCAACTAGCCTACCTGGTTAAATAAAGGTGTTCTCAACTAGCCTACCTGGTTAAATAAAGGTGTTCTCAACTAGCCTACCTGGTTAAATAAAGGTGAAATAAAAATAAAAAATGTAAAAAATTCCACAGGAGAATGTCAGGCCATCCGCCTGGGAGCGGAAGCTGAAGTGTAGCTGGGATTACCCAGCAGCAAGACAATGATCCAAAACACACAATCAAGTCTACATGAAAATGTCTAAAAAAGCAACAAATGTGAAGTTTTGGAAGGGTCAAAGTCCTGACCTAATCCCAACTGAGATGTTGTAGCAGACTTGAAACGAGCAGTTCATACTTAAAAAACCACAAATGTCACTGAGTTAAAGCAGTTCTGTATGGAAGAGTGGGACAAAATTCCTCCACAGCGACGTGAGTGACTGATCAACAACTACAGGAAGTGTTTGGTTGGAGTCGTTGCAGCGAGAGGTGGCACAACCAGTTAGTGAGTGTAATGGTGGAATTTGTTTTTTCTTCACACAGGGGCATTGGGTGTTGTATAACTTTGTTTATGTAATAAATTAAATAAGTATGTAATTGTTGTGTTATTTGTTCACTCAGGTTCCCTTGATCTAATATTATGTTTTGGTTGATAATTCACTATTAAAAATATGGGAAAGTAGAGAAAATTAGAAAGGGTGCAAATACTTTTTCACAACACTAACGATTAACGATTACCAAAATAACAGCTAGACAGTCATGGAGAATCTGAAATGTTATGCATTCGGGAGTATTTCTGCCATGGCATGGGGCCCCCATCAATTTTTTAAATAATGTGTGAGTCGCTCAGAACACTGCATAAGACAGAGACAAATGTGTAGAATTGCATGAAATTAGCTTAAACTGTAAATATAAATCTCTGCCACATGGCAACTTGTAGAATTGCAGGAAATTAGCTTTTAAACAGCAACAATTTGTCTCTGCAACCAAAAGAAGGGCCTCAAAATTGTTTGGTCAGCTACCGTGCCATTGGCCACGCCTGCTGCCCCGCCCACCTAAGGTTCAACGTAATCAACATGTAAATAGTAAATCAAGCGGTGAGGCTACTGCATTAAAATGTGGGAATGGGATTCCTCTCCCAACATTAATATGAGATTCTGAGCACTTCTGAAGAATGAAATAGGAGCTATATATATATATATATAAAGAGAAAGAGAGAGAGAGAGAGAGAGAGAGAGAGAGAGAGAGAGAGAGAGAGATGGGGGTGAGAGAGAGAGAGAGAGCAGAGAGAGAGAGATGGGGGCGAGAGAGAGAGATGGGGGCGAGAGAGAGAGAAAGAGAGACAGAGAGAGAGAGAGAGAGACAGAGAGAGAGAGAGAGAGGGGGAGAAGAGAGCGAGAGGGGGAGAAGAGAGAAGGGGAGAGAGAAGAGAGCGAGAGAAGAGAGAGAGGGGGAGAAGAGAGAGGGGGGGTGAGAGAAGAGAGCGAGAGGGGGAGAAGAGAGAGGGGGGAGAGAGAAAAGAGCGAGAGAAGAGAGTGAGAGGGGAGAAGAGAGAGGGGGGGTGAGAGAAGAGAGCGAGAGGGGGAGAAGAGAGCGAGAGGGGGAGAAGAGAGAGGGGGAGAGAGAAGAGAGCGAGAGAAGAGAGAGAGGGGGGAGAGAGAAGAGAGAGGGGGGTGAGAGAAGAGAGAGAGAGGGGGTGAGAGAAGAGAGAGAGGGGGAGAAGAGAGAGAGAGAGAAGGTAATTTTTTACCATATTTAGGCTTACAAGGTCACCCAGCTAGCAGCAGCGGTAACGATGTGTTTTAAACAATGAGCTCCCTCTCACCCTCTAATGCTCTTTCTCTGTCTCTCCCTATTAGAGAGAGATGCGACTGATTTCGCTTTCTTCCACCAATTGCAAATCTAAATGTCAGCAACGGGGGTGATCAGCTGACAAGGCATGAGGTCTGATTAATGAAATGTAAAGAACAGTACTCCACAGAGAGTTGTAACATTTATCCCAGAGAGAGATTAAGAGGCTGTACATTTCCTACAGAAATGGCCATACTGTGTCCTGTGAAATACATTTTATTCAATTTAACATGCTTTACTGGTATGAAAAGTGTGAGAACTTCAATTGCCAAAGAAAACTGCGACCTTAACAGGACCAGTAATAATGTAACATCAACAGAAATGTGAAGACTACAGCCTATCCACACTGCACATTTCCCAGGATAGTCAAAGCAGACACTCCTGATACATTGTGCTTTCAACATGCGTTGGTTCAGCTAGTTGTTTTGTAATTACTGCTGAAGGAGAAGCTTTGATAAGAATTGAAGGTACCACCAGTTTTTCCAAATTTGAAAATAAGGTTTGTGAATACAAAAGTTTATCATTTGGTTTTGGAGAAGCACCTGTTCAGTTCAGACAGGGGGATGTTATATTCAGCCACATTAGAGACAGGCCCCCCCCCAATACGTTCAATAACAAATAATGCACTTTTAAACAGTATCTAAGGCTGAATAAAGGTCACAACAATACAAGGAATCCTCTAATAGTGTAGTGATTTTCTCAATGATAAACCAACAATTACTATTCAAACATCCCAAAACAAACAGTCACATTAAAGATAGAATTTATCAAAGCTGAATATGAGGTAGTTAGGAGCTGTATGAAAATATTTCTGTAAGCCGTGAATCACTAGATCTTCCTACGTGGAAGGGCTGTTTAGTTTTCCTAGGGAAGCTGCTTTCTATTTAATCACGTCGTGGTGAGACTGTCTCCTTTAGAGATGCAGAGTTTCATCTTATCCGCACTACATCTTCCAGCATTTGACTGAAATAGTGATGTGGATTTCCTTTTTTATTTGAGCCTAATTCAGAAGCTGTTCTCACCATTCCTGTCTTGCTCCCTCTTTCCCCTTATCCTCTCTCTCTCTCTCTCTCTCTCCGTCTACCAGCTTTCACAGTGTGCGTCTTTTAAAAATGTAATCTCACTTTCAATACATTTCACGGCAAGGTTATCATACTTTTCAAAAAAGAAAAATCTCTCCCTGCGCTTGCCATAGCCTCAAATATGCTGTGATTTTATCATTCATATGTTTTTATTGGCTGGTTTTCTGTGTGTTTTTCCTACCTGTGTATTGAGACAGGCAGGGTATATATTATGATACATCTGCCAGCCACTGTCAAGGACTCTGATGTGTTCACTTCAAAGGCAATATAGAGTACTGCTTTCAATTTACCTTCGGAAACTAGTACTATATAAAGAAAATCTCCTATTGTGTGTTTTGACCTTTTTCTGCATTCCAACTACCCCTGTCCAGGTCTCTACTATGATATTATGGATTCCAACTACCCCTGTCCAGGTCTCTACTATGATATTGTGGATTCCAACTACCCCTGTCCAGGTCTCTACTATGATATTATGGATTCCAACTACCCCTGTCCAGGTCTCTACTATGATATTGTGGATTCCAACTACCCCTGTCCAGGTCTCTACTATGATATTGTGGATTCCAACTACCCCTGTCCAGGTCTCTACTATGATATTATGGATTCCAACTACCCCTGTCCAGGTCTCTACTATGATATTGTGGATTCCAACTACCCCTGTCCAGGTCTCTACTATGATATTATGGATTCCAACTACCCCTGTCCAGGTCTCTACTATGATATTGTGGATTCCAACTACCCCTGTCCAGGTCTCTACTATGATATTGTGGATTCCAACTACCCCTGTCCAGGTCTCTACTATGATATTGTGGATTCCAACTACCCCTGTCCAGGTCTCTACTATGATATTGTGGATTCCAACTACCCCTGTCCAGGTCTCTACTATGATATTGTGGATTCCAACTACCCCTGTCCAGGTCTCTACTATGATATTGTGGATTCCAACTACCCCTGTCCAGGTCTCTACTATGATATTATGGATTCCAACTACCCCTGTCCAGGTCTCTACTATGATATTGTGGATTCCAACTACCCCTGTCCAGGTCTCTACTATGATATTATGGATTCCAACTACCCCTGTCCAGGTCTCTACTATGATATTGTGGATTCCAACTACCCCTGTCCAGGTCTCTACTATGATATTGTGGATTCCAACTACCCCTGTCCAGGTCTCTACTATGATATTGTGGATTCCAACTACCCCTGTCCAGGTCTCTACTATGATATTGTGGATTCCAACTACCCCTGTCCAGGTCTCTACTATGATATTGTGGATTCCAACTACCCCTGTCCAGGTCTCTACTATGATATTATGGATTCCAACTACCCCTGTCCAGGTCTCTACTATGATATTGTGGATTCCAACTACCCCTGTCCAGGTCTCTACTATGATATTGTGGATTCCAACTACCCCTGTCCAGGTCTCTACTATGATATTGTGGATTCCAACTACCCCTGTCCAGGTCTCTACTATGATATTGTGGATTCCAACTATCCCTGTCCAGGTCTCTACTTTGATATTGTGGATTCCAACTACCCCTGTCCAGGTCTCTACTTTGATATTGTGGATTCCAACTACCCCTGTCCAGGTCTCTACTATGATATTGTGGATTCGAGCCTTGTTTGTTGTGGTGAGTGTTGCTAACATACTACAGGTTCTCATGCTTTTTAAAACAGAACAATCTAGGGAGGTAGCCATACAGTGGATGTGTGTGAACGTCTTAAAACAGCCATTATGGTGGAGAATAAGTGGGTTATTGTGAACTTTCTTTCCTTGTTGACGAGCAGTGTCAGGGAGAGGCAGTGGCCTCCTGCTGTGTTGTAGATAGCATGTCTGTTGCTCCCTGCACTGAAGTACCCAACCTGCCCTGCCGACAATCAACGATAGACAAGGGCAGCTAGCACTAATCTACCACTGTGTGAGGAGGAACCAAGGACACTAGGCCAATTAAGGGGCTCACATTGTCTGGGCTATGCTGTAGCTGGATGGCTTTCTAGTCATGCTTCTGCAACTGAAAATGAAATATAACAACAATATAACATACACTGCACATTCCACATTATACATTTGGCTGGTTAGTTTACATTAAATATAACCTCTATATAAACCAAGATGTTACGTTTAGATTTAATATGTACACTGAACAAAAATATAAACACAACATGTAAAGTATTGGTCCAAATGTGTTTACATCCCTGTTAGTGAGCCTCTCTCACTTGCCAAGATAATCCATCCACCTGACAGGTGTGGCATATCAAGAAGCTGATTAAACGGCATGATCACCTTGCGCTGAGGACAATAAGGTGCAGTTTTGTCACACAACACAATGGCGCAGATGTCTCCAGTTTTGAGGGAGTGTGCAATTGGCATGCTGACTGCAGGAAAGTCCTCCAGAGCTGTTGCCAGAGAATTTAATGTTAATTTATCTACCAACGTTGTTTTAGAGAATTTGGCAGTATGTCCAACCGGCCTCACAACCGCAGACCACATGTAACCACCAGCCCAAGACCTCCACATCCAGCTTCTTCACCTGTGGGATCGTCAGACCAGCCACCTGAATCAGCGGGTTTGTACAACCAAAGTATTTCTGCACAAACTCTCAGAAACAGTCTCATGGAAGCTCATCAGCGTGTTCGTCATTCTCACCAGGGTCTTGACCTGACTGCAGTTCAGCGTCATAAACGACTTCAGTGGGCGAACGCTCACCTTCAATGACACTGGGACGCTGGAGAAGTGTGCTCTTCATGGATTAATCATGGTTTCAACTGTACCAGGCAGATGGCAGACAGTTTTTATGGTGTTGTGTGGGCGAGTGGTTTGCTGATGTCAACGTTGTGAACAGAGTGCCCCATGGTGGCGGTGGGGTTATGGTATGGGCAGGCATAAGCTACGGACAACGAAACTCAATTCCATTTTATTGATGGCAATTTGAATGCACAGAGTTACCGTGACGAGAACCTGAGGCCCACTGTTGTGCCATTCATCCGCAGCCATCACCTCATGCTTCAGCATGATAATGCACAGAGTTACCGTGACGAGAACCTGAGGCCCACTGTTGTGCCATTCATCCGCAGCCATCACCTCATGTTTCAGCATGATAATGCACAGAGTTACCGTGATGAGAACCTGAGGCCCACTGTTGTGCCATTCATCCGCAGCCATCACCTCATGTTTCAGCATGATAATGCACAGAGTTACCGTGACGAAAACCTGAGGCCCACTGTTGTGCCATTCATCCGCAGCCATCACCTCATGTTTCAGCATGATAATGCACAGCCCCATGTCGCAAGGATCTGTACACAATAACTGGAAGCTGAAGATGTCCCAGTTCTTCCATGGCCTGCATACTCACCAGACATGTCACCCATTGAGTATGTTTGCGATGCTCTGGCTCGATGTGTACGACAGCGTGTTTCAGTTCCCGCCAATATCCATCAACTTTTCACAGCCATTGAAGAGGAGTGGGACAACATTCTACAGGCCACAATCAACAGCCTGATCAACTCTATGCAAAGGAGATGTGTGGCGCTGCATGAGGCAAATGGTGGTAACACCAGATACTGACTGGTTTTCTGATCCATGCCCCTACTTTTTTTTAAAAGATATATATAACCAACAGATGCATATCTATATTCCCAGTCATATTAAATCCATAGACTAGGGTTTAATGAATGTATTTCAATTGTCTGATTTCCTTATATGAACTGTAACTCAGTAAAATCTTTTAAATTGTTGCATTTATATTTTGTATCAGTGTAGTTTTTTAAAGGGACTTGGCAATACTGCAAAGGTATTACTGTGTGTCTGTCTACCACTAATTACATACTGTACACTTGACTGAGAGAAATCATGTATATTATACTGTGTGGGTGCTGTATATCATACAATCAATTATAGGACTATTAATTCTACAACAATAATACCACTGCCTTTATAGCCATGTTCTAACTATCTTTGTGAACAAAAAAACAGTAGAGATGGAATACAATACCAGTAGAAGTTAACAGAAAACCAGTAGAAATGGAATACAAGACCAGTAGAAGTTAACAGAAAACCAGTAGAAATGGAATACAAGACCAGTAGAAGTTAACAGAAAACCAGTAGAAATGGAATACAAGACCAGTAGAAGTTAACAGAAAACCAGTAGAAATGGAATACAAGACCAGTAGAAGTTAACAGAAAACCAGTAGAAATGGAATACAAGACCAGTAGAAGTTAACAGAAAACCAGTAGATATGAAACAGAAAACCAGTAGAAATGGAACAGAAAACTAGTAGAAATGGAATACAAGACCAGTAGAAGTTAACAGAAAACCAGTAGAAATGGAATACAAGACCAGTAGAAGTTAACAGAAAACCAGTAAAGATGGAATACAATACCAGTAGAAGTTAACAGAAAACCAGTAGAAATGGAATACAAGACCAGTAGAAGTTAACAGAAAACCAGTAGAAATGGAATACAAAACCAGTAGAAGTTAACAGAAAACCAGTAGAAATGGAATACAAGACCAGTAGAAGTTAACAGAAAACCAGTAAAGATGGAATACAATACCAGTAGAAGTTAACAGAAAACCAGTAGAAATGGAATACAAGACCAGTAGAAGTTAACAGAAAACCAGTAGAGATGGAATACAAGACCAGTAGAAGTTAACAGAAAACCAGTAGAGATGGAATACAAGACCAGTAGAAGTTAACAGAAAACCAGTAGAGATTGAATACAAGACCAGTAGAAGTTAACAGAAAACCAGTAAAGATGGAATACAATACCAGTAGAAGTTAACAGAAAACCAGTAGAAATGGAATACAAGACCAGTAGAAGTTAACAGAAAACCAGTAGAAATGGAATACAAGACCAGTAGAAGTTAACAGAAAACCAGTAGAAATGGAATACAAGACCAGTAGAAGTTAACAGAAAACCAGTAGAAATGGAATACAAGACCAGTAGAAGTTAACAGAAAACCAGTAGAAATGGAATACAAGACCAGTAGAAGTTAACAGAAAACCAGTAGATATGAAACAGAAAACCAGTAGAAATGGAACAGAAAACTAGTAGAAATGGAATACAAGACCAGTAGAAGTTAACAGAAAACCAGTAGAAATGGAATACAAGACCAGTAGAAGTTAACAGAAAACCAGTAGATATGAAACAGAAAACCAGTAGAAATGGAACAGAAAACCAGTAGAAATGGAATACAAGACCAGTAGAAGTTAACAGAAAACCAGTAGAAATGGAATACAAGACCAGTAGAAGTTAACAGAAAACCAGTAGATATGAAACAGAAAACCAGTAGAAATGGAACAGAAAACCAGTAGAAATGGAATACAAGACCAGTAGAAGTTAACAGAAAACCAGTAGAAATGAAACAGAAAACCAGTAGAAATGGAATACAAGACCAGTAGAAGTTAACAGAAAACCAGTAGAAATGAAACAGAAAACCAGTAGAAATGGAATACAAGACCAGTAGAAGTTAACAGAAAACCAGTAGAGATGGAATACAAGACCAGTAGAAGTTAACAGAAAACCAGTAGAGATGGAATACAAGACCAGCAGAAATGAAACAATAAACCAGTAGAGATGGAATACAAGACCAGCAGAAATGAAACAATAAACCAGTAGAGATGGAATACAAGACCAGTAGAAATGAAACAATAAACCAGTAGAGATGGAATACAAGACCAGCAGAAATGAAACAGAAAAACAGTAGAGATGGAATACAAGACCAGTAGAAGTTAACAGAAAACCAGTAGAGATGGAATACAAGACCAGTAGAAGTTAACAGAAAACCAGTAGAGATGGAATACAAGACCAGTAGAAATGAAACAATAAACCAGTAGAGATGGAATACAAGACCAGCAGAAATGAAACAGAAAAACAGTAGAGATGGAATACAAGACCAGTAGAAGTTAACAGAAAACCAGTAGAGATGGAATACAAGACCAG
>NC_048568.1:28197500-28232500 GCF_013265735.2 Oncorhynchus mykiss
GAGGAGGGAGGTAATGGGTTGGAGAGAAAGAGGAGCTGTGTGGAGAGAATGGTTAGAGAGTGGAAACAGTATATAATGAGGAGGGAGGTAATGGTTTGGAGAGAAAGAGGAGCTGTGTGGAGAGAATGGTTAGAGAGTGGAAACAGTATATAATGAGGAGGGGGGTAATGGTTTGGAGAGAAAGAGGAGCTGTGTGGAGAGAATGGTTAGAGAGTGGAAACAGTATATAATGAGGAGGGGGGTAATGGTTTGGAGAGAAAGAGGAGCTGTGTGTTCTTACCTTGGCAGAACCAGCGACAGCGATCGTGACCCCTCCTTGACGCTTGACGACCATGTCACCACCACTTGACGTCGTCACAGCAACCGTAACTGGGGTGGGCAGGAGGGAGGGGATGACGGGCAGTGGGAGGAGTCCCGGACGGTTGTTTCCATTGCCGACAGCGGCGGCGCAGCAGTTATTGGCTCCCGCTCCATTAAGGAGGCCGGCCGAACGGACGATGTCCCGCCTCTCCCACGGTGTCCCCCGGTACTCCCTCTCGAAGCGATTGTGGTGACCGGACATCACTTCCTCTGCCTTTCAGAGGAGATGATGACAGGGGGGGTGGGGGTGGGGGTGGGGGGGGGGATTGTTATTATTAAAGTTATTATTATTATTTCAGCTGATTAGTCTGTTACTGATATCCTGGCCCGATATTGTGTAGATTAAAATTTGAGTCACAATAACGTGCCACTTCAGAGTCGGCAGATAGTCTAGTGGTTAAGAGTGTTGGGCCAGTAACCGAAAGGTTGCTGGTTTGAATCCCTGAGCCGACTAGGTGAAACATCTGTCAATGTACCCTTGAGCAAGGCAGTTAACCCTAATTGCTCCTGTAAGTCGCTCTGGATAAGAGCGTCTGCTAAATGACTAAATGACTAAATTGAGGCGTGAACGCTCCTGCAGTAACATTTCCACTGTTTCCATCTGACTAACAGCTGCAGGCCCAGGTCTTAACGAGATGATAACAGACAGAACAGAAATTAACATCACCATAACAGGATCAATAAAACAACTGGAAACACACTCTTTAAATAGACTAATTGGGTTTGGTTACCATGGATATGTTGTTGCCTTCAATTAAATAAAAGTTAAAAAATTAAGCCATTGGCCACAGCCAGACACTACATGATTATTTTCCATATTGTCTTGAGAATAGCTATGGCTATAGCTTGACCTGGAGGTCATCACTGAATTGCCTTGTGGCTAAAAAAAACTCACTACTAACTCGTTTCTCTATACCGTAATAGCCAGCTAACTCAATAGTAATACCATTGAATATCATGACTAGTTTCCTCTTTTATGAGGATGACAGAGTGTGATGGATAGGGCGACGCTGCTGTAGGCTGGAATGACGAACAGTATTCTGTACCACAGGACGGTATGTCACTGTGTATGAGATCATCAATCAGTGGTGTCTACTGTATCTGGCCTGTGAAGTAAAAGCCATCAGACGGGTGTGTAGTGTAGTGTACTCTCCTCATCAAAGGAATGAGATGTCTTTCTGGGCCTTGATAAGAGCAGTTATGAATACAGGCTCTCTCTCACATACACTAGCACACAACACGGAGTCAAGGATATTCCATGAACATGTACTGGTGGTCTTTAAAACTAGAATCACAGAGAATGACAAGTCTTTCTTCTGCACAGTGGTCTCTGTCGCAGGAAGGAATGCCTTGAAGTGTGTGTGTTGTAAACAGGGCCATTGGGGGACCACAGCACTATCAGTCTGAGCTGTGACCATCTATTTAGCTACAGGTACATTACTGTCCACCTCTAGGTGAAAACACACACAGAGACACACACACACACATAGACACACACACCCACATAGACACACACACACATAGACACACAGACGACAATAGTTAGAACTTCCGAAAGGGCGGGAGAAACTCCCTCCAGTGGAGTAATAGCCAACCAATCTCTATACAGCAGATCTGTATAGAACAGATATATTTAGGATCGGTATTGGGACAGACATTTGCATATCCAAAAGCTCCAACCCAAGACTAGTGTGTTAGTAGCTGAGCTAAAAGCTAATGTTCCAAGTCTCCAGCTACTGGCCTCAGGCCTCAGCTAATGTTCCAGTAAGTCTCCAGCTACTGGCCTCAGGTCTCAGCTAATGTTCCAGTAAGTCTCCAGCTACTGGCCTCAGGCCTCAGCTAATGTTCCAGTAAGTCTCCAGCTACTGGCCTCAGGCCTCCGCTAATGTTCCAGTAAGTCTCCAGCTACTGGCTTCAGGCCTCAGCTAATGTTCCAAGTCTCCAGCTACTGGCCTCAGGTCTCAGCTAATGTTCCAGTAAGTCTCTAGCTACTTACTAGAGACTAGAGGCCAGTAGCTAGACCTCTCCTGTCTCAGCCTCCACTATTTATGCTGCAATAGTTTGTGTCGGGGGGCTAGGGTCAGTCTGTTATATCTAGAGTATTTCTCATGTCTTATCCGGTGTCCTGTGTGAATTTAAGTTTGCTCCCTCTAATTCTCTCTTTTGCTCTTCCTTTTCTCAGAGGACCTGAGCCCTAGGAGCATGCCTCAGGACTACCTGGCTTGATGACTCCTTGCTGTCCCCAGTCCACCTGGTCATGCTGCTGCTCCAGTTTCAACTGTTCTGCCTACGGCTATGGAACCCTGACCTGTTCACTGGCTGTGCTACCTTGTCCCAGACGGACCTGCTGTTTTGGACTTTCTCTCTACCGCACCTGGTGTCTTTAACTCTGAATGATCGGCTATGAAAAGCCAACTGACATTTACTCCTGAGGTGCTGACCTGTTGCACCCTCTACATCCACTGTGATTAGTATTATCATCTTGACCCTGCTGGTCGTCTATGAACGTTTGAACATCTTGGTCATGTTCTGTTATAATCTCCACTCGGCACAGCCAGAAGAGGACTGGCCACCCCTCATAGCCTGATTCCTCTCTAGGTTTCTTGCTAGGATCTGGCCTTTCTAGGGAGTTTTTCCTATTCACCGTGCTTCTACATCTGCATTGCTTGCTGTTTGGGGTTTTAGGCTGGGTTTCTGTACAGCACTTTGTGACATTGGCTGATGTAAAAAGGGCTTTATAAATACATTTGATTGATTGATTGATTGATTGATTGACTGGCCTCAGGTCTCAGCTAATGTTCCAGTAAGTTTCCAGCTACTGGCGTCAGGCCTCAGCTAATGTTCCAGTAAGTTTCCAGCTACTGGCCTCAGCTAATGTTCCAGTAAACCTCTAGCTACTGGCCTCAGCTAATGTTCCAGTAAACCTCTAGCTACTGGCCTCAGGCCTCAGCTAATGTTCCAGTACGTCTCTAGCTACTGGCCTCAGCTAATGTTCCAGTAAACCTCTAGCTACTGGCCTCAGGCCTCAGCTAATGTTCCAGTAAACCTCTAGCTACTGGCCTCAGGCCTCAGCTAATGTTCCAGTAAGTCTCTAGCAACTGGTCTTAGCTAATGTTCCAGTAAACCTCGAGCTACAGGCCTCAGCTAATGTTCCAGTAAGTCTCTAGCTACTGGCCTCAGGTCTCAGCTAATGTTCCAGTAAGTCTCTAGCTACTGGCCTCAGGTAATGTCAATGTGGCAGTCTGATCCTATCACACGCAATCTTCATCTCATGATGGTGTGTGTTTGTGCTTGCGGTGTGTGTGTGTGTGTGTTTGTAGCAGCACCATGACAGCATGACTGGAATACCTGTCTGTCACATCTGATGTGGGGAGAAGATAAGATACATTGTATGTTCCTGCCTGCCTACTGCCGTAAGGTGCTGAAAACTACACACACCTGTGGACCGGAACAAACTAGTAACAAACACTACATGGCCTGGATCTTAAATAATAACCTTTTCCCATTATAGAGTACGCACTGTATACACATATTTATATTGTGTTATTGACTGTACGATTGTTTATTCCATGTGTTGTTTTGAAATAAAAACAGAATAATAAAAAACGTAACTCTCTCTGTACACTTAGCAGTGATCATTTAATACAGCATCGGATGAATGTTTGCTAATAAAACATCATTTTTATTGCAAAATTACTGCTTTGACTGTGCCTTGGGTTTACAACAAAGGATGGATTTTACACTAAATGAATGTAACAAGCCAATGCCCTTCCCCATCCTTATACAGCGCAGGCTGAGTCAAGCCTGAACATAAAGTCAGAGGAAAGGACTTTACCTTAGCTAGAGCCATCAATGTTTATAAGAAATATATATCTCCAAAGCGATTTGAACACATCTGATGTGGAAATCAAACCCACAGCTCAAGCATTCTCTGAACAACAGCCATCGGAACAGCACGTTCCCTTTACTGTCTCAACCCACAGAGGGGGGAGAGAGGGAGGGAGGGGGTGTAGGAAGGGAGGGAGGGAGAGAGTGTATGTGATAGAGAGTGAGAGAAAATCAGCACACAACTGCCTGCCTGACTGCCTGCAGCATCATCATGTGGGGATTTTAAGTAGAAACTAGTCTGTTGGGCGTTTGACTCCTTTCGTACCAAAAAGCTATTCTCACGTTGCTGATGTGACACAAACGTAATTGCACCCAGGTAGCCTACGTGTGCATTTGAGAGACGGAGGATTGGGATGCTGGTGTGTGTGTGTGTCTGTGTGTGTGTGTGTGTGTGTGTGAGAGTGTGTGTGAGTGTGTGTGTGTGTGTGAGAGAGAGTGTGTGTGTGTGTGTGTGTGAGAGAGAGTGTGTGTGTGTGTGAGAGTGTGTGTGAGTGTGTGTGTGTGTGTGTGTGTGTGTGTGTAGACAACTTGGAGTGAGAGGTGAGTGGCAGGAGTGTGATTAGTTTAAATAAGAGTTATCTTTCAGGTACAGCGGTAAGACAGAGCACTCTACAACTAGAGAGTATGTCACTCTGAGGCAGAGGAGAGAGAGTGTGTGTGTGTGTGCGTATTTGAGTAGAGTTAACAAAGCCATAAGGGAATATAGAGCCGTGGACAGACATACGGAAAGACGAAGCACAACCGATGGGCAGAGCGTGGAGAGGAAGAGAGCAAGGGAGAGAGAGGGAGGTATGCAGGCTTGTGTGATACTGCTGTGGTGTGATGTTTACTGTCTCAGAACAACGAAACATCATATAGACACACACACACACAACACACTTCAGTTGGTCTATAGATCCCTCCCCTGAGAAGAGGATCCATATCCAATGGGTGCCAGTGTGTTAAAAGCTATAGACCCACAGAGAGACCAGGCCAGCCAGGCAGGCAGCAGCAGCAACATAGCACCAGTCACACCACCTATCCTCTTCACTCTCTATTATTATACTACACTAATGGATTTCTGGAGAGGAAGGGGATTTCTGGAGAGGAAGGGGATTTCTGGAGAGGAAGAAGATTTCTGGAGAGGTAGGAGATTTCTGGAGAGGTAGGAGATTTCTGGAGAGGTAGGAGATTTCTGGAGAGGAAGGGGATTTCTGGGGAGGTAGGAGATTTCTGGGGAGGTAGGATATTTCTGGGGAGGTAGGAGATTTCTGGAGAAGTAGGAGATTTCTGGAGAGGTAGGAGATTCTGGAGAGGTAGGAGATTCTGGAGGTAGGGGATTTCTGGAGAGGTATGGGATTTCTGGGGAGGTAGGGGATTTCTGGGGAGGTAGGGGAATTCTGGGGAGGTAGGGGAATTCTGGGGAGGAAGGAGATTTCTGGAGAGGTAGGGGATTTCTGGAGAGGTAGGAGATTCTGGAGAGGTAGGGGATTTCTGGAGAGGTAGGGGAATTCTGGGGAGGAAGGAGATTTCTGGGGAGGTAATGGATTTCTGGAGAGGTAGGAGATTCTGGGGAGGTAGGGGATTTCTGGAGAGGTAGGGGATTTCTGGAGAGGTAGGGGATTTCTGGAGAGGTAGGGGATTTCTGGAGAGGTAGGATATTTCTTTATCGCCCTTTTTGAAGTGCATTTGAATTGGACAGCAGTGCTTTTCCCGGATGGATGGAGTTGATTTGTCAGTCTGGTAACTTTAAAAAGACAATACTTTACTGAAAGTGAGGTCTCCTAAGCAAACACACACTCACACACACAGTGGTGAACGTGCTGACAGTTCCTCCAGGCCAACATAGGTATTCAAACTGAGATTTAAATCATGGTAGAAACTGTTCATTCAGAAAATACCCCAGGGCTAGACACACATGCCAACATCGCAAACACACACACGCAAAAGTATCTTAATTAGTCTTCGCCAAGCTTGGTTCCACACCAAGGAAGACTGATTTACTGATAAAAAGGTGTTGGATGGCTGATACACCCCCCCACACACAGTACACCTCTGCCAGTACATACAGGCTGGTGAGTTATATTTAGCTTTCCCTCTAAAGGCCAGGATTGATGTGCCAGAAGAAAAATACATACAAGACAGCAGAGAGGAGGCTGGCACTACACAGCTAAGCAAGAGAGAGATGGAGGGATGGATGTATGGACAGATGGAGGGGAGGAGGGCCTACATCTCAAGTGGACAGTAGCAGAGATGAAGAAAGACCTCCTGCTACCGTGACAACCAGCGTATTGTTTAGAATAGTTCTCAGCGTTAGCCACACCCCAGGATCACATTAATCTGAGCTCTTGGTGAGATTCAAACGACTCATTAGCGTCTCACTGGGATTACAAACAACCACGTCGAGACACAGGAGACTAAGAGTCCTAGATAAACATAATCAGGCCAGATACACAACCATCACGACATGACAACTCACAGTCGTTGAACAAACACACAAACAAATAACCAGGGACGATGGAATTGAACATAATTCCTGCAGAGCCACAGCAAGAGTCCGCTGGCTTCTTTTAATGTCAAATGAGTTTCAGATTTAGCCCAGGAAAACAGACTTCCTTATGCCAACGTCCTAGCAAATCAATGGCCTTTGAGTAGGAACATATATTGGTGTCCTCTCTACATTCTAGTAGAGCTCAACCCATTCATCCCCAGCCCTGTCCTTGTGTGGCGCAAATGGCACCCTATTCCTACTAGGTGCGGGAGAGCAAAAATAAAAACGTTCAATGACATAATTTCTCAATCAACATTTGTACTGACAAATATATAGAATGTGCATCAAATGCATCCTCCAACTGCAACGTCAGCCAATGCCCACACATATTATCTCAAGCTTTTTTTTCCCTTCCATGTTTAATACCCTCAAACCTAATTTCAAAACAGGCCATCCATCACTGTCAATGGTGAATGATAATTCTTCATGGTTTACCAGTGAAATATCTAAACTGCATCTGTATATATATATAATTTGATCTCAGTTTCATGGGAATATACACTCCCGTTCAAAAGCTTGGGGTCACTTAGAAATGTCCTTGTTTTTGAAAGAAAAGCACATTCTTTGTCCATTAAAATAACATCAAATTGATCAGAATTACAGTGCAGACATGGTTAATGTTGTAAATAACTGTTGTAGCTGGAAACGGCTGGTTTTAAATGGAATATCTACAGTACATAGGCGTACAGAGGCCCATTATCAGCAAACATCAATCCTGTGTTCCACAGGAAGGTTCTTGCTATTTAAAATCTGCTGTTTTTAGCTACAATAGTCATTTATAATATTAACATTGTATTTCTGATCCATTTCTAAGTGACCCCAAACTTTTGAACGGTAGTGTAAATATAGAATTAGAGAAGATGGTGTTCACTTTTTGTCTTTCTCCTGTTTTGTTTCCATCAAAGTTGAAGTCGGAAGTTTACAGTTGAAGTCGGAAGTTTACATACACTTAGGTTGGAGTCATTAAAACTCATTTTTCAACCACTCCACAAATTTCTTGTTAACAAACTTTAGTTTTGGCAAGTCGGTTAGGACATCTACTTTGTGCATGACACAAGTCATTTTTCGAAACAATTGTTTACAGACAGATTATTTCACTTATAATTCACTGTATCACAATTCCAGTGGGTCAGAAGATTATATACACTAAGTTGACTGTGCTTTTAAACAGCTTGGAAAATTCCAGAAAATGATGTCATGTCTTTAGAAGCTTCTGATAGGCTAATTGACATAATTTGAGTCAATTGGAGGTGTACCTGTGGATGTATTTCAAGGCCTACCTTCAAACGCAGTGCCTCTTTGCTTGACATCAAGGGAAAATCAAAAGAAATCAGCCAAGACCTCCACAAGTCTGGTTCATCCTTGGGAGCAATTTCCAAACACCTGAAGGTACCACGTTCATCTGCATAAACAATAGTACGCAAGTATAAACACCATGGGACCATGCAGCCGTCATACCGCTCAGGAAGGAGATGCGTTCTGTCTCCTAGAGATGAACGTACTTTGGTGCAAAAAGTGCAAATCAATCCCAGAACAACAGCAAAGGACCTTGTGAAGATGCTGGAGGAAACAGGTACAAAAGTATCTATATCCACAGTAAAAACGAGTCCTATATCGACATAACCTGAAAGGCCGCTCAGCAAGAAAGAAGCCACTGCTCCAAAACCACCATAAAAAAGCCAGACTACGGTTTGGAACTGCACATGGGGACAAAGATTGTACTTTTTGGAGAAATGTCCTCTGGTCTGATGAAACAAAAATAGAACTGATTGGTCATAATGACCATTGTTGTGTTTGGAGGAAAAAGGGGGAGGCTTGCAAGCCGAAGAACACCATCCCAACCGTGAAGCACAGGGGTGGCAGCATCATGTTGTAGGGGTGCTTTGCTACAGGAGGGACTAGTGCACTTCACAAAATAGATGGCATCATGAGGGCGGAAAATTATGTGGATATTGAAGCAACATCTCAAGACATCAGTCAGGAAGTTAAAGCATACTTCCAAAGTTGTGGCTAAACGGCTTAAGGACAACAAAGTCAAGGTATTGGAGTGGCCATCACAAAGCCCTGACCTCAATCCCATAGAAAATTTGTGGGCAGAACTGAAAAAGTGTGTGCGAGCAAGGAGGTCTACAAAACTGATTCAGTTACACCAACTCTTTCAGGAGGAATGGGACAAAATTCACCCAACTTATTGTGGGAGGATTGTGGAAGGCTACCCGAAATGTTTCACCCAAGTTAAACAATTTAAAGGCAATGCTACCAAATAGTAATTGAGTGTATGTAAACTTCTGACCCACTGAAATAAATCACTCTACTATTATTCTAATATTTCACATTCTTAAAATAAAGTGGTGATCCTAATTGACCTAAAACAGGGAATTTTACGACGATTAAATGTTAGGAATTCTGAAAACTGAGTTTGAATGTATTTGGCTAAGGTCTATGCAAACTTCCGACTTCAACTGTATATCCTGCCTAGTGTCGTGAACTGTATATCCTGCCTAGTGTCGTGAACTGTATATCCTGCCTAGTGTCGTGAACTGTATATCCTGCCTAGTGTCGTGAACTGTATATCCTGCCTAGTGTCGTGCGCTGCTGAGTTTTGGAAATGTGACTATTCAGCTTCAGCTAACCATATTAAAATCGCGCTAGAAATGAGGTGTTTTTTGTGTAACATTATACTGTAGGCATACTATGCTATGATACTGTACAGTATATGTAAAATACTAATTGATCATTATGTGATGTTGCGGGACATTGATTCAGCTTCAGAATACATTTTCCAGAATTGTTTTTACGAGGTCTGTGTACTCTCTAATGGTGTTGCAGCACTACACCCCTGTGTGCTGATAAGGAGGGCATGGAAACAACAAATAACTCAGCTCACAATAAAGAGGGGGTGAGAGGAAGAGAGAGAGAGGGAAATAAAGAGATTATCTGACAGTGTCAGGTGAGAGGGACAAGTGGAAGAGAGCCTGTAGAGCGAAAGAGAGAGAGAGAGATAGCAGGGGTTAGAAAGAGAGATAAAGAGATGTGGAGAGAGGGATCATGGGAACCACAGGCAGGGATGCTTCCCACTTCAGCTGCAGTGTGTTAATTACAACACAGTTTCAACAAAACACAACATAATCAAAACACAAAGACACCAGGATGTGAAGAGGCCCCACAGGCGCTAGCTACTGTAACTAACTTTCTCCTACAGATACCTTTCTTTCTTGCTTTCAGTTTTTAGGTGGGAGAGTAGCAGATTTCCACACGCCAATCATAGGGAATTTGTGTGTGTGTGTGCATGTGTCTATTCTCTGTGTCCCTCAGCAGCTGTCGCTTCCTCGCTCTCCTCTCCTCTCGCTCGCTCTCTTCTTACTCCAAACAAAAACCAACAAAGACATCAAAACAAACAGTTTTCTGCTGGTACCACATTCACGTACACACAGAGACTCATCTGCCATAGTTACAGGTTTACTCAGGGGTGAAAGTAGATTTATTTTCTTCCCGGATTGTAATTAGAATTGTTGTTGGGGTTTTTTTTTTAGGGGGGGGGGGGGGGGCGCCCCCCCTAAACATAGAATGACCTATAGAATCCCTAATAAATGAATAGGATCTCTGTGGGCCTAACAGTAAAGAGTTGATGTTTAACTTTTCAATGTATTACCTTTTAATGTGGCATTAACGTAACCAGTCATGATGTTGTCATCTGATTGTCAATCAAATCCTTCAAAAGGCTCCTGTGAATCTGTGTCGTTCGTCGACTCTAAAACAAGTCCTGCAGCCACAAAGTGCTCTGTGCACCTGTCATTTGAGGAATGAAGAGTGACATCTGTAACAAAACACCAAAAGACATGGTGATTGTCATTCATTAGGCCTGCTGCATAAGTAACATGAATTGATGCGTCCACTGTCTGCACGCGTCTCTGTCCTTCTGCCTTCGCAAAATGACACTGTTTGTCGAACCAGATCTTGGGTTAGAGTTAGTGTATTTCACATGTTTTCAAGTCCATTCGCACATTTGTCACGCCTCTGACATGCGTTAATGATAAATAATAGTGTCATTTCTTGGCATCTTTCTTCTAATTATTGTGATAGGTTCATATTCAAATCGGTACGGTGACCCCGCCACTATTTATTTTGCTGGTACTCCGTACCGGATGGTACCGGCTTACTTTCACCCCTGAGAGGGAGAGGAAGAACGAGAGAGAGACAAAAGAGAGAGAAGAGAAAAGTCAGAGAGAGGTTGACAGAGGGAAGAGTCAGGGAGGAGAAAGGTAGAAATTCAAAAGGAAGAGAGAGAGAGGTGGGAGGAGTTACAGAAGGAGAGAGAGAGAGAGAGAGAGAGAGAGAGAGAGAGAGAGAGAGAGAGAGAGAGAGAAAACCGGGGATAAAGAGAGGGAAAGAGAGCAAGAGAGGTTGAAAGATAAATAAAAGAAGTAACCCTGCTGAGTGCCTTCACAGATAAGTGTTTCTCTGACGAGGAGAGTCCCCAGCCACATGAGATCACCACTACCATGGAGATACTGTGTGTGTGTGTGTGTGTGTGTGTGTGTGTGTGTGTGTGTGTGTGTGTGTGTGTAACTATACTTGTGGGGACTGCTGGTATGGTTAACAAACAAAAATTGGACCAACAGGGGATATTTTGTTAGTCCCCACAAGGTAAAATGCCATTTATAGGTGCCTTAGGGTTAAGGTTAGCATTAGTGTTGTGAGCCAGGGTTAGATTATGGGTTAGGAGCTAAGGTTAGCATTAGTGTTAAGAGCTAGGGTTAGATTAAGGGTTAGGAGCTAGGGTTAGATTATGGGTTAGGAGCTAAGGTTAGCATTAGTGTTAGGAGCTAGGGATAGATTATGGGTTAGGAGCTAAGGTTAGCATTAGTGTTAGGAGCTAGGGTTAGATTATGGGTTAGGAGCTAAGGTTAGATTAAGGGTTAGGAGCTAGGGTTAGATTAAGGGTTAGGAGCTAAGGTTAGCATTAGTGTTAGGAGCTAGGGTTAGATTATGGGTTAGGAGCTAAAGTTATATTAAGGGTTAGGAGCTAGTGTTAGATTATGGGTTAGGAACTAGGGTTAGATTAAGGGTTAGTAGCTAAAGTTAGATTAAGGGTTAGGAACTAGGGTTAGATTAAGGGTTAGGAGCTAGGGTTAGATTAAGGGTTAGTAGCTAAAGGGTTAGGGTTAGAGGATGTGGGTGTGGAGGAGAAGGTACTGCACTGTTTCAGCCGTTATGGGCAGCCTACTGTAGCTATGTGGAGGAGAAGGTACTGTTCTGTTTCAGCCGTTATGGGCAGCCTACTGTAGCTGTGTGGAGGAGAAGGTACTGTTCTGTTTCAGCCGTTATGGGCAGCCTACTGTAGCTGTGTGGGGGAGAAGGTACTGCTCTGTTTCAGCCGTTATGGGCAGCCTACTGTAGCTGTGTGGAGGAGAAGGTACTGCACTGTTTCAGCCGTTATGGGCAGCCTACTGTATCTGTGTGGAGGAGAAGGTACTGTTCTGTTTCAGCCGTTATGGGCAGCCTACTGTAGCTGTGTGGAGGAGAAGGTGCTGTTCTGTTTCAGCCGTTATGGGCAGCCTACTGCAGCTGTGTGGAGGAGAAAGTACTGCACTGTTTCAGCCGTTATGGGCCCCCTACTGTAGCTGTGTGGAGGAGAAGGTACTGTTCTGTTTCAGCCGTTATGGGCAGCCTACTGTAGCTGTGTGGAGGAGAAGGTACTGTTCTGTTTCAGACGTTATGTGCAACCTACTGTAGCTGTGTGGAGGAGAAGGTACTGTTCTGTTTCAGCCGTTATGTGCAACCTACTGTAGCTGTTTGGAGGAGAAGGTACTGTTCTGTTTCAGACGTTATGTGCAGCCTACTGTAGCTGTTTGGAGGAGAAGGTACTGTTCTGTTTCAGCCGTTATGTGCAACCTACTGTAGCTGTTTGGAGGAGAAGGTACTGTTCTGTTTCAGCCGTTATGGGCAACCTACTGTAGCTGTTTGGAGGAGAAGGTACTGTTCTGTTTCAGCCGTTATGGGCAACCTACTGTAGCTGTTTGGAGGAGAAGGTACTGTTCTGTTTCAGCCGTTATGTGCAACCTACTGTAGCTGTGTGGAGGAGAAGGTACTGTTCTGTTTCAGACGTTATGTGCAGCCTACTGTAGCTGTGTGGAGGAGAAGGTACTGTTCTGTTTCAGACGTTATGTGCAGCCTACTGTATCTGTGTGGAGGAGAAGGTACTGTTCTGTTTCAGCCGTTATGTGCAACCTACTGTAGCTGTTTGGAGGAGAAGGTACTGTTCTGTTTCAGCCGTTATGTGCAACCTACTGTAGCTGTGTGGAGGAGAAGGTACTGTTCTGTTTCAGCCGTTATGTGCAACCTACTGTAGCTGTGTGGAGGAGAAGGTACTGTTCTGTTTCAGCCGTTATGTGCAACCTACTGTAGCTGTGTGGAGGAGAAGGTACTGTTCTGTTTCAGCCGTTATGTGCAACCTACTGTAGCTGTTTGGAGGAGAAGGTACTGTTCTGTTTCAGCCGTTATGTGCAACCTACTGTAGCTGTGTGGAGGAGAAGGTACTGTTCTGTTTCAGCCGTTATGTGCAACCTACTGTAGCTGTGTGGAGGAGAAGGTATTGTTCTGTTTCAGCCGTTATGGGCAGCCTACTGTAGCTGTGTGGAGGAGAAGGTACTGTTCTGTTTCAGCCGTTATGTGCAACCTACTGTAGCTGTGTGGAGGAGAAGTGGGATGTAAAATAGGTGGGGTGTGTGTGCACTGCATGCTTGACATTGAGAGAGAGAGAGAGAAAAAGAGCAAGAGAGAGGGATAGAGAGAAGTACAGTGAAAGTCAAGTAGAGTATATGAGAGAGACAAAGGGAGAGAAACCCCAGGTCTCTTTAATCAATATGGTGGAAATGAGTCTAATCTAGAAGTAAAAACAGAGCCAGTCACCATCTCCCACTTTAATACACTGGCTAGAGGGAAAAACAGACATGCATAGATAAGGAGAGGATATGGAGAGGGGGAGGGAGAGATATGGAGAGGGGGAGGGAGAGATATGGAGAGGGGGAGGGAGAGATATGGAGAGGGGGAGAGAGAGATATGGAGAGGGGGGAGGGAGAGATATGGAGAGGGGGGAGGGAGAGATATGGAGAGGGGGAGGGAGAGATATGGAGAGGGGGGAGAAAGGTAGAAATTCAAAAGGAAGAGAGAGAGAGGTGGGAGGAGTTACAGAAGGAGAGAGAGAGAGAGAGAGAGAGAGAGAGAGAGAGAGAGAAAACCGGGGATAAAGAGAGGGAAAGAGAGCAAGAGAGGTTGAAAGATAAATAAAAGAAGTAACCCTGCTGAGTGCCTTCACAGATAAGTGTTTCTCTGACGAGGAGAGTCCCCAGCCACATGAGATCACCACTACCATGGAGATACTGTGTGTGTGTGTGTGTGTGTGTGTGTGTAACTATACTTGTGGGGACTGCTGGTATGGTTAACAAACAAAAATTGGACCAACAGGGGATATTTTGTTAGTCCCCACAAGGTAAAATGCCATTTATAGGTGCCTTAGGGTTAAGGTTAGCATTAGTGTTGTGAGCCAGGGTTAGATTATGGGTTAGGAGCTAAGGTTAGCATTAGTGTTAAGAGCTAGGGTTAGATTAAGGGTTAGGAGCTAGGGTTAGATTATGGGTTAGGAGCTAAGGTTAGCATTAGTGTTAGGAGCTAGGGATAGATTATGGGTTAGGAGCTAAGGTTAGCATTAGTGTTAGGAGCTAGGGTTAGATTATGGGTTAGGAGCTAAAGTTAGATTAAGGGTTAGGAGCTAGGGTTAGATTAAGGGTTAGGAGCTAGGGTTAGATTAAGGGTTAGGAGCTAAGGTTAGCATTAGTTTTAGGAGCTAGGGTTAGATTATGGGTTAGGAGCTAAAGTTATATTAAGGGTTAGGAGCTAGTGTTAGATTATGGGTTAGGAACTAGGGTTAGATTAAGGGTTAGTAGCTAAAGTTAGATTAAGGGTTAGGAACTAGGGTTAGATTAAGGGTTAGGAGCTAGGGTTAGATTAAGGGTTAGTAGCTAAAGGGTTAGGGTTAGAGGATGTGGGTGTGGAGGAGAAGGTACTGCACTGTTTCAGCCGTTATGGGCAGCCTACTGTAGCTATGTGGAGGAGAAGGTACTGTTCTGTTTCAGCCGTTATGGGCAGCCTACTGTAGCTGTGTGGAGGAGAAGGTACTGTTCTGTTTCAGCCGTTATGGGCAGCCTACTGTAGCTGTGTGGGGGAGAAGGTACTGCTCTGTTTCAGCCGTTATGGGCAGCCTACTGTAGCTGTGTGGAGGAGAAGGTACTGCACTGTTTCAGCCGTTATGGGCAGCCTACTGTATCTGTGTGGAGGAGAAGGTACTGTTCTGTTTCAGCCGTTATGGGCAGCCTACTGTAGCTGTGTGGAGGAGAAGGTGCTGTTCTGTTTCAGCCGTTATGGGCAGCCTACTGCAGCTGTGTGGAGGAGAAAGTACTGCACTGTTTCAGCCGTTATGGGCCACCTACTGTAGCTGTGTGGAGGAGAAGGTACTGTTCTGTTTCAGCCGTTATGGGCAGCCTACTGTAGCTGTGTGGAGGAGAAGGTACTGTTCTGTTTCAGCCGTTATGGGCCCCCTACTGTAGCTGTGTGGAGGAGAAGGTACTGTTCTGTTTCAGCCGTTATGTGCAACCTACTGTAGCTGTTTGGAGGAGAAGGTACTGTTCTGTTTCAGCCGTTATGGGCAGCCTACTGTAGCTGTGTGGGGGAGAAGTTACTGCACTGTTTCAGCCGTTATGGGCCGCCTACTGTAGCTGTTTGGAGGAGAAGGTACTGCACTGTTTCAGCCGTTATGGGCCCCCTACTGTAGCTGTGTGGAGGAGAAGGTACTGTTCTGTTTCAGTCGTTATGGGCAGCCTACTGTAGCTGTTTGGAGGAGAAGGTACTGTTCTGTTTCAGCCGTTATGGGCAGCCTACTGTAGCTGTTTGGAGGAGAAGGTACTGTTCTGTTTCAGCCGTTATGTGCAACCTACTGTAGCTGTTTGGAGGAGAAGGTACTGTTCTGTTTCAGCCGTTATGGGCAGCCTACTGTAGCTGTTTGGAGGAGAAGGTACTGTTCTGTTTCAGACGTTATGTGCAACCTACTGTAGCTGTGTGCGGGAGAAGGTACTGTTCTGTTTCAGACGTTATGTGCAACCTACTGTAGCTGTGTGGAGGAGAAGGTACTGTTCTGTTTCAGACGTTATGTGCAGCCTACTGTAGCTGTTTGGAGGAGAAGGTACTGTTCTGTTTCAGACGTTATGTGCAGCCTACTGTAGCTGTGTGGAGGAGAAGGTACTGTTCTGTTTCAGACGTTATGTGCAGCCTACTGTAGCTGTTTGGAGGAGAAGGTACTGTTCTGTTTCAGACGTTATGTGCAACCTACTGTAGCTGTGTGCGGGAGAAGGTACTGTTCTGTTTCAGACGTTATGTGCAACCTACTGTAGCTGTGTGGAGGAGAAGGTACTGTTCTGTTTCAGACGTTATGTGCAGCCTACTGTAGCTGTTTGGAGGAGAAGGTACTGTTCTGTTTCAGACGTTATGTGCAGCCTACTGTAGCTGTTTGGAGGAGAAGGTACTGTTCTGTTTCAGCCGTTATGTGCAACCTACTGTAGCTGTTTGGAGGAGAAGGTACTGTTCTGTTTCAGCCGTTATGGGCAACCTACTGTAGCTGTTTGGAGGAGAAGGTACTGTTCTGTTTCAGCCGTTATGGGCAACCTACTGTAGCTGTTTGGAGGAGAAGGTACTGTTCTGTTTCAGCCGTTATGTGCAACCTACTGTAGCTGTGTGGAGGAGAAGGTACTGTTCTGTTTCAGCCGTTATGTGCAACCTACTGTAGCTGTGTGGAGGAGAAGGTACTGTTCTGTTTCAGCCGTTATGTGCAACCTACTGTAGCTGTTTGGAGGAGAAGGTACTGTTCTGTTTCAGCCGTTATGTGCAACCTACTGTAGCTGTGTGGAGGAGAAGGTACTGTTCTGTTTCAGCCGTTATGTGCAACCTACTGTAGCTGTTTGGAGGAGAAGGTATTGTTCTGTTTCAGCCGTTATGGGCAGCCTACTGTAGCTGTGTGGAGGAGAAGGTACTGTTCTGTTTCAGCCGTTATGTGCAACCTACTGTAGCTGTGTGGAGGAGAAGGTATTGTTCTGTTTCAGCCGTTATGGGCAGCCTACTGTAGCTGTGTGGAGGAGAAGGTACTGTTCTGTTTCAGCCGTTATGTGCAACCTACTGTAGCTGTGTGGAGGAGAAGGTATTGTTCTGTTTCAGCCGTTATGGGCAGCCTACTGTAGCTGTGTGGAGGAGAAGGTATTGTTCTGTTTCAGCCGTTATGTGCAACCTACTGTAGCTGTGTGGAGGAGAAGGTATTGTTCTGTTTCAGCCGTTATGTGCAACCTACTGTAGCTGTGTGGAGGAGAAGGTACTGTTCTGTTTCAGCCGTTATGTGCAACCTACTGTAGCTGTGTGGAGGAGAAGATACTGTTCTGTTTCAGCCGTTATGTGCAACCTACTGTAGCTGTGTGGAGGAGAAGGTATTGTTCTGTTTCAGCCGTTATGTGCAACCTACTGTAGCTGTGTGGAGGAGAAGGTATTGTTCTGTTTCAGCCGGTATGTGCAACCTACTGTAGCTGTGTGGAGGAGAAGATACTGTTCTGTTTCAGCCGTTATGTGCAACCTACTGTAGCTGTGTGGAGGAGAAGGTATTGTTCTGTTTCAGCCGTTATGTGCAACCTACTGTAGCTGTGTGGAGGAGAAGGTATTGTTCTGTTTCAGCCGTTATGTGCAACCTAGCTGTAAGGAGAAGGTGCTTTTATTTCCTTAAATTTCCTTGCATCAACAACCTTTGAAATGTTTGAATCCTTTATGATGTAATGTGATTTGTGGATTCAAATAAAGTATTTAAAATGCGTGTGCTTTTAGCATAGAAATGCACCAGGCAGTAAGATGCCCTGACCCGTCAACAAAGAGCTCCATTAAGCCGCATTCTGCCTTGGAGGAGAAACACTCAGACCTGCTGGAAATAAAACACTATATTATCTACCAGAGGAGCACCATGAAATACTGGGCTTCAGTACAGAGAACAAAATATTCACACACACACACATGAGCACAGGGCTCTCATTCTGATTAGAAAGCACCCCCCCCCCCCCCCCCCCCCCCCTCCAGATAGACGTATCCCTAGACCTGTTAACCTGGGTCAGCTCTTTTCATTTCTCTATGAACGCAACTGCTACTCCACCATGCCCCCCCCCCCACACACACACACACACGCACACTCTCTCTCTTTCTGGTTAGGAGACTGTACAATAGAGGCCATTGACATGTAAAAATGGAAGATTGGAAGAGAAGAAAAGAAAGGAGAGTGGAGAGAAAATAAAGGGAGGGAGTGGAGGAGAAGAAAAGTTTGTACTCTGGGCTGTATGAAAGGCTGAAACTGGTAGAATCTGAGCTGTCATACTAGGAGAAAGGCCTAGGAAATGTAAAATAGGTGGGGTGTGTGTGCACTGCATGCTTGACATTGAGAGAGAGAGAGAGAGAGAGAGAAAGAGCAAGAGAGAGGGATAGAGAGAAGTACAGTGAAAGTCAAGTAGAGTATATGAGAGAGACAAAGGGAGAGAAACCCCAGGTCTCTTTAATCAATATGGTGGAAATGAGTCTAATCTAGAAGTAAAAACAGAGCCAGTCACCATCTCCCACTTTAATACACTGGCTAGAGGGAAAAACAGACATGCATAGATAAGGAGAGGATATGGAGAGGGGGAGGGAGAGATATGGAGAGGGGGAGGGAGAGATATGGAGAGGGGGAGGGAGAGATATGGAGAGGGGGAGAGAGAGATATGGAGAGGGGGGAGGGAGAGATATGGAGAGGGGGGAGGGAGAGATATGGAGAGGGGGAGGGAGAGATATGGAGAGGGGAGAGAGAAAAAGCGATGGAGAGGGGGAGGGAGAGAGGGAGAGAGAGATATGGAGAGGGGGGAGGGAGAGATATGGAGAGGGGGGAGGGAGAGATATGGAGAGGGGGAGGGAGAGATATGGAGAGGGGGAGGGAGAGATATGGAGAGGGGAGAGGGAGAAAAAGCGATGGAGAGGGGGAGGGAGAGAGGGAGAGAGAGAGAAAAAGTGATGGAGAGGGGGAGGGAGAGATATGGAGAGGGGGAGGGAGAGAAAAAGCGATGAAGAGGGGGAGGGAGAGATATGGAGAGGGGGAGGGAGAGAAAAAGCGATGAAGAGGGGGAGGGAGAGATATGGAGAGGGGGAGGGAGAGAAAAAGTGATGGAGAGGGGGAGGGAGAGAGAGAGAAAAAGTGATGGAGAGGGGGAGGGAGAGATGGAGAGGGGGAGGGGGAGGGAGAGATATGGAGAGGGGGAGGGAGAGATATGGAGAGGGGAGAGAGAGAAAAAGCGATGGAGAGGAGGAGGGAGAGATATGGAGAGGGGGAGAGAGCGAAAAAGCGATGAAGAGGGGGAGGGAGAGATATGGAGAGGGGGAGGGAGAGAAAAAGCGATGGAGAGGGGGAGGGAGAGATATGGAGAGGGGGAGGGAGAGAAAAAGCGATGGAGAGGGGGAGGGAGAGATATGGAGAGAAGGAGGGAGAGAGGGAGAGAGAGACAAAAAGTGATGGAGAGGGGGAGGGAGAGAGGGAGAGAGAGAGAAAAAGTGATGGAGAGGGGGAGGGAGAGATGGAGAGGGGGAGGGAGAGATATGGAGAGGGGGCGGGAGAGAGAAAAAGCGATGGAGAGGGGGAGGGAGAGATGGAGAGGGGGAGGGAGAGATATGGAGAGGGGGAGGGAGAGAGAAAAAGCGATGGAGAGGGGGAGGGAGAGATATTTAGAGGGGGAGGGAGAGATATGGAGAGGGGGATAGAGAGAAAAAGCGATGGAGAGGGAGAGAGGGAGAAAGAGAGAAAAAGTGATGGAGAGGGGGAGGGAGAGATGGAGAGGGGGAGGGAGAGAGAAAAAGCGATGGAGAGGGGGCGGGAGAGATATGGAGAGGGGGAGAGAGAGAGAAAAAGTGATGGAGAGGGGGAGGGAGAGATGGAGAGGGGGAGGGAGAGAGAAAAAGCAATGGAGAGGGGGAGGGAGAGATATGGAGAGGGGGAGGGAGAGAAAAAGTGATTGAGAGGGGGAGGGAGAGATATGGACAGGGGGAGGGAGAGAGAAAAAGTGAGGGAGAGGGGGAGGGAGAGATATGGAGAGGGGGAGAGAGAGAGAAAAAGCGATGGAGAGGGGGCGGGAGAGATATGGAGAGGGGGAGGGAGAGATATGGAGAGGGGAGAGAGAGAAAAAGCGATGGAGAGGGGGAGGGAGAGATATGAGGAGGGGGAGGGAGAGATATGGAGAGGGGGAGGGAGAGAAAAAGCGATGGAGAGGGGGAGGGAGAGATATGGAGAGGGGGAGGGAGAGATATGGAGAGGGGGAGGGAGAGAAAAAGCGATGGAGAGGGGGAGGGAGAGAGGGAGAGAGAGAGAAAAAGTGATGGAGAGGGGGAGGGAGAGATGGAGAGGAGAGAAAAAGTGATGGAGAGGGGGAGGGAGAGATGGAGAGGGGGAGAGAGAGAGAAAAATCGATGGAGAGGGGGCGGGAGAGAGAGGGATAGAGAGGGGGAGGGAGAGAAAAAGTGATGGAGAGGGGGAGGGAGAGAAAAAGCGATGGAGAGGGGGAGGGAGAGATGGAGAGGGGGAGAGAGAGAGAAAAAGCGATGGAGAGGGGGCGGGAGAGATATGGAGAGAGGGAGAGGGAGAGAGAAAGAGCGATGGAGAGGGGGAGGGAGAGATATGGAGAGGGGGATAGAGAGAAAAAGCGATGGAGAGGGGGAGGGAGAGATATGGAGAGGGGTAGGGAGAGAAAAAGCGATGGAGAGGGGGAGGGAGAGAGAGAAAAAGTGATGGAGAGGGGGAGGGAGAGATGGAGAGGGGGAGGGAGAGATATGGAGAGGGGGAGGGAGAGATATGGAGAGGGAGGGAGAGATATGGAGAGGGGGATAGAGAGAAAAAGCGATGGAGAGGGGGAGGGAGAGATATGGAGAGGGGGAGGGAGAGAAAAAGCGATGGAGAGGGGGAGGGAGAGAGGGAGAGAGAGAGAAAAAGTGATGGAGAGGGGGAGGGAGAGATGGAGAGGGGGAGGGAGAGAAAAAGTGATGGAGAGGGGGAGGGAGAGATGGAGAGGGGGAGAGAGAGAAAAAGCGATGGAGAGGAGGAGGGAGAGATATGGAGAGGGGGAGAGAGAGAAAAAGCGATGGAGAGGGGGCGGGAGAGATATGGAGAGGGGGAGGGAGAGATATGGAGAGGGGAGAGAGAGAAAAAGTGATGGAGAGGGGGAGGGAGAGATATGGAGAGGGGGAGAGAGAGAGAAAAAGCGATGGAGAGGGGGCCGGAGAGATATGGAGAGGGGGAGAGAGAGAAAAAGTGATGGAGAGGGGGAGGGAGAGATATGGAGAGGGGGAGAGAGAGAAAAAGCGATGGAGAGGGGGCGGGAGAGATATGGAGAGGGGGAGAGAGAAAAAGTGATGGAGAGGGGGCGGGAGAGATATGGAGAGGGGGAGAGAGAGAAAAAGTGATGGAGAGGGGGCGGGAGAGATATGGAGAGGGGGGAGAGAGAAAAAGCGATGGAGAGGGGGCGGGAGAGATATTGAGAGGGGGAGAGAGAGAAAAAGTGATGGAGAGGGGGAGGGAGAGATATGGAGAGGGGAGAGAGAGAGAAAAAGCAATGGAGAGGGGGCAGGAGAGATATGGAGAGGGGGAGGGAGAGATATGGAGAGGGGAGAGAGAGAAAAAGTGATGGAGAGGGGACGGGAGAGATATGGAGAGGGGGACAGAGAGAGAAAAAGCGATGGAGAGGGGGCGGGAGAGATATGGAGAGGGGGAGGGAGAGAAAAAGTGATGGAGAGGGGGCGGGAGAGATATGGAGAGGGGGAGAGAAAGAGAAAAAGCGATGGAGAGGGGGCGGGAGAGATATGGAGAGGGGGAGAGAGAGAGAAAAAGCGATGGAGAGGGGGAAGGAGAGAGGGGGAGGGAGAGAAAAAGTGATGGAGAGGGGGAGGGAGAGATGGAGAGGGGGAGAGAGAGAAAAAGCGATGGAGAGGAGGAGGGAGAGATATGGAGAGGGGGAGAGAGAGAAAAAGCGATGGAGAGGGGGAGGGAGAGATATGGAGAGGGGGAGAGAGAGAAAAAGTGATGGAGAGGGGGAGGGAGAGATATGGAGAGGGGGAGAGAGAGAGAAAAAGCGATGGAGAGAGTGCGGGAGAGATATGGAGAGGGGGAGAGAGAGAAAAAGTGATGGAGAGGGGGCGGGAGAGATATGGAGAGGGGGAGGTAGAGATATGGAGAGGGGAGAGAGAGAAAAAGTGATGGAGAGGGGGAGGGAGAGATGGAGAGGGGGAGAGAGAGAGAAAAAGCGATGGAGAGGGGGCGGGAGAGATATGGAGAGAGGGAGAGGGAGAGAGAAAGAGCGATGGAGAGGGGGAGGGAGAGATATGGAGAGGGGGATAGAGAGAAAAAGCGATGGAGAGGGGGAGGGAGAGATATGGAGAGGGGTAGGGAGAGAAAAAGCGATGGAGAGGGGGAGGGAGAGAGAGAAAAAGTGATGGAGAGGGGGAGGGAGAGATGGAGAGGGGGAGGGAGAGATATGGAGAGGGGGAGGGAGAGATATGGAGAGGGGGAGGGAGAGATATGGAGAGGGGGATAGAGAGAAAAAGCGATGGAGAGGGGGAGGGAGAGATATGGAGAGGGGGAGGGAGAGAAAAAGCGATGGAGAGGGGGAGGGAGAGAGAGAGAAAAAGTGATGGAGAGGGGGAGGGAGAGATGGAGAGGGGGAGGGAGAGAAAAAGTGATGGAGAGGGGGAGGGAGAGATGGAGAGGGGGAGAGAGAGAAAAAGCGATGGAGAGGAGGAGGGAGAGATATGGAGAGGGGGAGAGAGAGAAAAAGCGATGGAGAGGGGGCGGGAGAGATATGAGGAGGGGGAGGGAGAGATATGGAGAGGGGGAGGGAGAGAAAAAGTGATGGAGAGGGGGAGGGAGAGATATGGAGAGGGGGAGAGAGAGAGAAAAAGCGATGGAGAGGGGGCGGGAGAGATATGGAGAGGGGGAGAGAGAGAAAAAGTGATGGAGAGGGGGCGGGAGAGATATGGAGAGGGGGAGGGAGAGAAAAAGTGATGGAGAGGGGGAGGGAGAGATATGGAGAGGGGGAGAGAGAGAGAAAAAGCGATGGAGAGGGGGCGGGAGAGATATGGAGAGGGGGAGGGAGAGATATGGAGAGGGGAGAGAGAGAAAAAGCGATGGAGAGGGGGAGGGAGAGATATGGAGAGGGGGAGGGAGAGAAAAAGCGATGGAGAGGGGGAGGGAGAGAGGGAGAGAGAGAGAAAAAGTGATGGAGAGGGGGAGGGAGAGATGGAGAGGGGGAGGGAGAGAAAAGGTGATGGAGAGGGGGAGGGAGAGATGGAGAGGGGGAGGGAGAGAAAAGGTGATGGAGAGGGGGAGGGAGAGATGGAGAGGGGGAGAGAGAGAGAAAAAGCGATGGAGAGGGGGCGGGAGAGAGAGGGATAGAGAGGGGGAGGGAGAGAAAAAGTGATGGAGAGGGGGAGGGAGAGAAAAAGTGATGGAGAGGGGGAGGGAGAGATGGAGAGGGGGAGAGAGAGAGAAAAAGCGATGGAGAGGAGGAGGGAGAGATATGGAGAGGGGATAGAGAGAGAAAAAGTGATGGAGAGGAGGAGGGAGAGATGGAGAGGGGGAGAGAGAGAGAAAAAGTGATGGAGAGGGGGAGGGGGAGAGATGGAGAGGGGGAGAGAGAGAGAAAAAGCGATGGAGAGGGGGAGGGAGAGATATGGAGAGGGGGATAGAGAGAAAAAGCGATGGAGAGGGGGAGGGAGAGATATGGAGAGGGGGAGGGAGAGAGGGAGAGAGAGAGAAAAAGCGATGGAGAGGGGGAGGGAGAGAGGGAGAGAGAGAGAAAAAGTAATGGAGAGGGGGAGGGAGAGATGGAGAGGGGGAGGGAGAGAGAAAAAGTGATGGAGAGGGGGACGGAGAGATGGAGGGGGAGGGAGAGATATGGAGAGGGGGAGGGAGAGAAAAAGCGATGGAGAGGGGGAGGGAGAGATATGGAGAGGGGGAGGGAGAGATATGGAGAGGGGGAGGGAGAGAAAAAGCGATGGAGAGGGGGAGGGAGAGATATGGAGAGGGGGAGGGAGAGAAAAAGCGATGGAGAGGGGGAGGGAGAGAGGGAGAGAGAGAGAAAAAGTGATGGAGAGGGGGAGGGAGAGATGGAGAGGGGGAGGGAGAGAAAAGGTGATGGAGAGGGGGAGGGAGAGATGGAGAGGGGGAGGGAGAGAAAAGGTGATGGAGAGGGGGAGGGAGAGATGGAGAGGGGGAGAGAGAGAGAAAAAGCGATGGAGAGGGGGCGGGAGAGAGAGGGATAGAGAGGGGGAGGGAGAGAAAAAGTGATGGAGAGGGGGAGGGAGAGAAAAAGTGATGGAGAGGGGGAGGGAGAGATGGAGAGGGGGAGAGAGAGAGAAAAAGCGATGGAGAGGAGGAGGGAGAGATATGGAGAGGGGATAGAGAGAGAAAAAGTGATGGAGAGGAGGAGGGAGAGATGGAGAGGGGGAGAGAGAGAGAAAAAGTGATGGAGAGGGGGAGGGGGAGAGATGGAGAGGGGGAGAGAGAGAGAAAAAGCGATGGAGAGGGGGAGGGAGAGATATGGAGAGGGGGATAGAGAGAAAAAGCGATGGAGAGGGGGAGGGAGAGATATGGAGAGGGGGAGGGAGAGAGGGAGAGAGAGAGAAAAAGCGATGGAGAGGGGGAGGGAGAGAGGGAGAGAGAGAGAAAAAGTAATGGAGAGGGGGAGGGAGAGATGGAGAGGGGGAGGGAGAGAGAAAAAGTGATGGAGAGGGGGACGGAGAGATGGAGGGGGAGGGAGAGAGAAAAAGCGATGGAGAGGGGGAGGGAGAGATGGAGAGGGGGCGGGAGAGATATGGAGAGGGGGCGGGAGAGATATGGAGAGGGGGAGGGAGAGATATGGAGAGGGGAGAGAGAGAAAAAGCGATGGAGAAGGGGAGATATGGAGAGGGGGGGAGAGAGAGAGAAAAGGCGATGGAGAGGGGGAGGGAGAGGGGGAGAGAGAGAGAAAAAGTAATGGAGAGGGGGAGGGAGAGATGGAGAGGGGGAGGGAGAGAGAAAAAGTGATGGAGAGGGGGACGGAGAGATGGAGGGGGAGGGAGAGAGAAAAAGCGATGGAGAGGGGGAGGGAGAGATGGAGAGGGGGCGGGAGAGATATGGAGAGGGGGCGGGAGAGATATGGAGAGGGGGAGGGAGAGATATGGAGAGGGGAGAGAGAGAAAAAGCGATGGAGAAGGGGAGATATGGAGAGGGGGGGAGAGAGAGAGAAAAGGCGATGGAGAGGGGGAGGGAGAGGGGGAGGGAGAGAGAAAAAGTGATGGAGAGGGGGCGGGAGAGATATGGAGAGGGGGAGGGAGAGAAAAAGTGATGGAGAGGGGGCGGGAGAGATATGGAGAGGGGGAGAGAGAGAAAAAGCGACGGAGAGGGGGCGGGAGAGAGAGGGATAGAGAGGGGGAGGGAGAGTGAGAGAGAGAGAGAGCAGAGTGGCAGACAGAGTGAGTCACTCATACAGTAGTACATTAAGACAGGAGTGTGGGGTGAAGACTGATTTATAGGCGTGACCAGAGGTTGGCTCTCCTGTAGGAAGAGGGGAATCGTAATGAGGTAAAGTTTGGGTACAAAGCTGGGTCCGCAAGAACGTGCACACTCACAGCCAGCCCCCTCTCTCCCTGTTCTTATCATGTCTACTCTCATGTTCACTCAATGTATCAAAAGCTGCCTCCGCTGCCCTCCAGATTGGCTATAATACAAGAGGGGCAAGAAAACCCATTCCAGGGTAAAAACAATGGCTGTGTGTGTGTGTGTGTGTGTGTGTGTGTGTGTGTGTGTGTGTGTGTGTGTGTGTGTGTGTGTTCCCTCTAGTCACCACAGTGATTTAGAAGATATTGAACGAGGTGAGGACCAGTCATGGTGTCTGAAGATATGAGAGGAGGAGGAGGATAGGAGAGGAAGAGGAGAGTGCGGACAGCAGATTAAACTGTGATCCTATTACTCTGTACTTCATTTACTGTGGCTAGAGGTCAGCTCAGGTAATCACCATGACTGGCTGGAACATATGATTGATGGTAAATAAATACAATGGAATTGCTCAAATTGCTGGCCTGACCACATCCTGAGAGTTGTCATTGTGTTCTAATAATCACACGAGGGAAAGTATGCCTCCGCAGACACCTTTCATTTCTAGAATGAGGTGAGTGTATAACAGTGTTGGCCACTTTGAATCGGAGGACTAGCTCATTGTAATGGCAGGAATGGAATGGTATGAAACGCATGGTTTCTCTGTCACAATAGAAACCTAATGAGCCATTCACAAAAGGCACAGAGAGAGCTGTTATAATACCTTTGTAACCTATTCGATTCTAAGGCTGTGGTGTGAGTGAGCGGCTTTCTGTACACTGTTGAGAAGTTATTGGTCTGATGACCTGTTGAGTAACTATCAGACAGAAAGAGCTTTCATACACTGGATGATCTTTGGCATATTCTATTCTGATTGTGGTCTGGTATATTCATAGATTACACCTTTCGTCACAATGTTGATATGAAGGTTCTCTTGAGGACTGGTTCAGACTAAACATTCAACTCAATGTATTCTCAATTGGCGCGGATGAAGATTTAAAGTGCATTATAGTGGCTTGGAAACACAATGTTTCAAAAACAATTAGTAGGACAACCTTTCGTCATTATTGTGATGTTGTCAGATTGACTTTAAATGTAGTATGGTGTTAGCTAGCTAGCTAACATTGATGCGACAGCACCGGCTTTTAGCTAGCTAACATTGATGCGACAGCACCGGCTTTTAGCTAGCTAACATTGATGCGATAGCACCGGCTTTTAGCTAGCTAACATTAATGCGATAGCACCGGCTTTTAGCTAGCTAACATTAATGCGATAGCACCGGCTTTTAGCTAGCTAACATTAATGCGATAGCACCGGCTTTTAGCTAGCTACGTTAGCATTGCTAGGTATTTTAGATGAACCTTTCTAGCTAATGGCAACATTTCCATCTGAATAAAGTAAATTTGACGAGATCATTATGATAAGTGTTTCCTACTAATTATTTGCTACTTGAGTAATGTCATCATATTTCAAAGCCATTATGTAATTTAGACTAAACAATCATTAGCCCTCGTTAAGAATGACTGGGGACCACTCGACTTTCTGGAGCCACTACGGTGGAGAGGTCTTTAGAACCTTCATAATGGTAGCGTGACGCGACCAAGTGAAAAGGTAGTGAGTTTGATCTCTCTATTCACTAATAGAGTCACAGCAGAGACTTGACAAGCCACTCGTTAATTGAGTGACACAGACAGCTCTAATGTCTCCTCTGTTCTCTGAGCCTTTGAACACCTCTCAACCTCTGACTCACACCAAAACACACACACACACACACCAAACGACTGGGATCAGTACTCTATTAGTAGGGCTGGCACAATTACCATATAACAGTATTACCAACGGTTATGGATGAACAAAGTCATGAAAATAAAATAACGGTCATAACCAGGCTTTTCTTGTGGAAGGAAGAGCTGACTGAAGACCGGACGGCCGGGCATTCGTGCGGGTGTGTCCATTTCTGTGGTAACATTGACTCATAACAACACGATGAAACTTTGTTGCTCCTTGCTCAAACAAGCAAGGTGTTGTAGCAAACAAGTGTTTGGTTACTTAGGCCAGTGGTTCCCAACCTTTTTAGGTTACGGTACCACCAAGTACATTTAGCTCCGCCCGGAATACCGTTGAAGTACGCCCTCATGTGCATTTTACCAGTAGGCCTTTGGTCTCATGAGTCTTCTCAAGTACCCCCTGTGGTTGGGAAACACTGGCCTAGGCAACGCCCCTGCACTGCAGCACACATAGACATATAACGAATAGAACGGGCTTGGAACCTCAAACTCTGGCATTTTGACTGGTAAACTCGTAAGTACACTCGCAATGCTGCCTGGTATTGCGATAATATCATTTCCATGGTAATGTAGAATGTTCATTCAAATGATGTGGCTCATGCAACGGAAAGTATTTTTTGTAATTGCAGTTTAATTTAATCAACAAATCGAAGCACATTATTGATGGGTACACTTCCTGCTTTAATTTCCTGCTTTGCTCCTATGGGTACACTCACAATGGCCGCCAGTCCACCGCTTATGACATAATTGACTTGAATGGGGATGTCCATTCGGTTCATTCTATTTCTATGACAGCACATGCAGTCAGGAGCGGGGGAGAGAAGAATACGTATGGAATATTTAAAAAATAAATAAATTCGATTTGAACGGTTATAACAATGACCACGGTCATTTGGCTGACCAATAACTAACTGGAAGCTCTAACCCTGGATATGACTGGTAAACTCATGGACACAATCGCAATAGACCCAGTCAGTATTAGATAGAACGTCACGACCTTGCCCGCCTGTGGGGAAAACCTGTGGTTACCTAGGTTACCCCATTGGCTCATAGCAAAAGATAGACATTTTTCAAATATACATTTTCTTGTCTGCTTGTTTTCATGTACTACAAAAGTACATTTAAGGAAAGTACATGTCTAAAGATGACTTTTCAACATTACCTGCTCCCTAGCATTCTCACGAAAAACGTCATTGTAGGGCTTCCCTCATGCCCTTTCCATGACAATGCTTTTCAGTGATAGCTAGCTACCAACTGAAACATTAAGCTAGCCAAGACCAACAACAAACAAACGGACTATACCCCTACAAGTGGAGTTACAAGTGGACTATATTAAACGAGTTAAATGTTTTACCTACAACTAAATGTTTTCCACACACATAGCTAAGTGTAGCCTAGTTGGACGCCGGGTCCCCACACCGAATACACTTCTCGCAGGCTCCATTTCCCTACATGGGAGCATTGTGAACCATAGGTCGGGATTTTTGACCTGGCTACATGTATATTGAACACAGTAGATTTCAGAATGTTTTGTTATTTCTGTATAACAAAAAACAAATGACGACGAAGTTGCCTCTTTTACAATGGGGGTCAATAGGAAAGAATGTTGGTTTCTCCCAATTTGTGGGCATGGTCGAGGGGAATTCCTTATTATCACAATAATGCCAACTGGTTCTATGGCTGCCTGGTATTGTGATGCAATAATTTCAATGGTATTTTGCTACTATCCTGTAGGTTCACTCCAACCCTGTTTCTGGAGAGCTACTATCCTGTAGGTTTTCACTCCAACCCTGTTCTTGAAGAGCTACCTTCCTGTAGGTTTACACTCCTACCCTGTTCTTGAAGAGCTACCTTCCTGTAGGTTTACACTCCTACCCTGTTCTTGGAGAGCTACCTTCCTGTAGGTTTTCACTCCTACCCAAATGATGTAGGATTGCCATGGTAATGTGGAATGTCATTCAAATGATGTTGGATTGCCACGGTGATGTGGAATATCATTCAAATGATGTTGGATTTCCACGGTAATGTGGAAGGTCATTCAAATGATGTTGGATTGCCACGGTAATGTGGAATGACATTCAAATGATGTTGGATTGCCACGGTAATGTGAACTGTCATTCAAATGATGTTGGATTGCCACGGTAATGTGAACTGTCATTCAAATGATGTTGGATTACCACGGTAATGTGGAATGTTTTTTATTTGATTTATCTCACCTTTATTTAACCAGGTAGGCTAGTTGAGAAGACAGACAACAACACAGAGTTACACATGGAGTTAACAATAAACAAGCCAATAACACAATAAACAAATCAATGACACAGTAGAAAAAATAAAGTCTATATACAGGGTGTGCAAAAGGCATGAGGAGGTAGGCAATAATAGGCCATAGGAGCGAACAATTTAGCAGATTAACACTGGAGTGATAAATGAGCAGACGATGATGTGTAAGTAGAGATACTGGTGTGCAAAAGAGCAGAAAATAAAATAAATAAAAACAGTATGGGGATGAGGTAGATAGATTGGGTGGGCTATTTACAGATGGACTATGTACAGCTGTAGCGACCGGTTAGCTGCTCAGATAGTTGATGTTTAAAGTTGGTGAGGGAAATAAAAGTCTCCAACTTTAGCGATTAGTTGGTAGTTGGTGAAGCAGGCGAGGCAGTCATTAGAAAAAACAAGGCTATTGAGTCTGCCGATAAGAATATGGTGATTGACAGAGTCGAAAGCCTTGGCCAGGTCGATGAAGACGGCTGCACAGTATTGTCTTTTATCGATGGCGGTTATGATATCGTTTAGTACCTTGAGCGTAGCTGAGGTGCAGCCGTGACCAGCTCGGAAGCCGGATTGCACAGCGGAGAAGGTATGGTGGGATTCGAAATGGTCAGTTATCTGTTTATTAACTTGGCTTTCGAACACTTTAGAAAGGCAGGGCAGGATGGATATAGGTCTGTAACAGTTTGGGTCTAGGGTGTCACTCCTTTGAAGAGGGGGATGCGGCAGCTTTCCAATCTTTAGGGATCTCGGACGGTACGAAAGAGAGGTTGAACAGGCTGGTAATAGGGGTTGCAACAATGGCGGTAGATAGTTTTAGAAAGAGAGGGTCCAGATTGTCTAGCCCAGCTGATTTGTACGGGTCCAGGATTTGAGTGAAGGAGAAGCTGGGGAGGCTTGGGCGAGTAGCTGCGGGGGTGGCGGAGCTGTTGGCTGGGGTTGGAGTAGCCAGGAGGAAGGCATGGCCAGCCGTTGAGAAATGCTTATTGAAATGTTCGATTATCATGGATTTATCAGTGGTGACCGTGTTACCTAGACTCAGTGCAGTGGGCAGCTGGGAGGAGGTGCTCTTGTCCTCCATGGACTTTACAGTGTCCCAACATTTTTTGGAGTTAGAGCTACATGATGCGAATTTCTGCTTGAAAAAGCTAGCCTTAGCTTTCCTGACTGACTGCGTGTATTGGTTCCTGACTTCCCTGAACAGTTGCATATCGTGGGGACTATTCGATGCTATTGCAGTCCGCCACAGGATGTTTTTGTGCTGGTCAAGGACAGTCAGGTCTGGAGTGAACCAAGGGCTATATCTCTTCTTGGTTTTGCATTTTTTGAACGGGGCATGCTTATCTAAGATGGCGAGTAAATTACTTTTAAAGAATGACCAGGCATCCTCGACTGACGGGATGAGGTCAATATCCCTCCAGGATACCCGGGCCAGGTCGATTAGAAAGGCCTGCTTGCAGAAGTGTTTTAGGGAGCGTTTGACAGTGATGAGGGGTGGTCATTTGACCGCGGACCCATAGCGGATACAGGCAATGAGGCAGCGATCGCTGAGATCCTGATTGAAAGAAGCTGAGGTGTATTTGGAGGGCAAGTTGGTCAGGATAATGTCTATGAGGGTGCCCATGTTAACAGATTTAGGGTTGTACCTGGTGGGTTCCTTGATGATTTGTGTGAGATTGAGGGCATCTAGTTTAGATTGTAGGACTGCCGGGGTCTTAAGCATATCCCAGTTTAGGTCACCTAACAGAACAATGGGGGGCGATCAATTCACATATGGTGTCCAGGGCACAGCTGGGAGCGGAGTGGGGTCGATAGCAGGCGGCAACAGTGAGAGACTTATTTCTGGAGAGGTTCATTTTTAAAATTAGAAGTTCAAACTGTTTGGGTATAGACCTGGAAAGTATGACAGAACTTTGCAGGCTATCTCTGCAGTAGATTGCAACTCCTCCCCAGTTCTATCTTGACAGAAAATGTTGTAGCTGGGTATGGAAATCTCAGAATTGTTGGTGGCCTTCCTAAGCCAGGATTCCTACACAACAAGGACATCAGGTTTGGCAGAGTGTGCTAAAGCAGTGAGTAAAACAAATTTAGGGAGTAGGCTTCTGATGTTGACATGCATGAAACCATGGCTTTTTCGATCACAGAAGTCAACAAATGAGGGTGCCTGGGTTTACCTCCACATCACCCGAGGAACAGAGGAGGAGTAGGATGAGGGTACGGCAAAAAGCTATCAAAACTGGTCGCCTAGAGCGTTGGGGACAAGGAATAAAAGGAGCAGATTTCTGGGCATGGTAGAATAGAGTCAGGGCATAATGTGCAGACAGGGGTATGGTGGGGTGCGGGTACAGCGGAGGTAAGCCCAGGCACTGAGTGATGATAAGAGGGGTTGTAGCTCTGGATAAGCTGGTTATAATGGGTGAAGTCACCGCATGTGTGGGAGGTGGGACAAAGGAGGTATCAGAGGTATAATGAGTGGATCTAGGGGCTCCATTGTAAACTAAAACAATAATAACTAACCTAAACAACAGTATACAAGGCATATTGACATATGAGAGAGACATACAGTGAGGCATAAAGTAATCACAGGTGTTGATTTGGAGAGCTAACTAAGACAACAACAGTTAAAATGGCGATGACTGGAAAGAGAGGGTCGGTTAACTACACACAGAGCCTGAGTTCGCGGCTGGGGCTGACAGATAAACAAAAATATATATACAAAATAAATAAACAAAACAAAAAAAATAAAAAATAAACAGAATGGAGTACCGCTGATTGATAGTTCCAGTAGTTCCAGCAGTTTCTAAGGACGGCGTCCATGGTTCGGCAAAAAGCTCATATCTATGCATATTAATAGACTACCTGTAATGTAAGTTACCCCATAGCAATGAATTAACATCATGTATTATTGCCCTGAAACATTGCAGCAAAGTCATGGATACATCAGATTAGAACAGAAACCACAAGGACACGTTTTTTTCAAATGGTCACAGCATCAACAGCTATTTATTTATGATACACATTGAATTGCACATTTCTGTTTAGTGTGCAATTAGTGAAGTGGCTGTCTAACGCTGGGGTCTCAAGTGCAGCTGGGTGCCGTTTCTCAGGAACAACTGCCTTGTTGTCGCACCCAGCTGTTTTCAGTGGGCGGCTTCCAGTAACTCCTTAGAGAGCTTTCAGCCATGTGCCACTCATTATCTCTCCGGTCTCCAGACCTGCTGGATAGTAGTCACCCTGATGTAATGGTTGGTATTCCTATGTGTGTGTGCGGAAAGCAGCCTAGTTATTTGAACAAAATGTTATAACCTTGCACAGACGGGGCAGCATGGATGAAAAGGTGTCCCATTGGAGCCATGGTATACCACACGTTATCATCGTTGGCGAGCTTTCGTCTGGGGTGGAGATAAAAGGCTGGGGAATGTTCAGGTCATTTAGAGATGTTTTTCCAGCAATGCCACAGGGCAGAGCTTGTTCCTTAGGTCCTCACAGCCTACATGCAGCCGTGACGATTCTCGCTCTCTCTCTTTCCATTGGATTTTGGGGTTCCTTGGTTTGTTTATTGAAACTGTGTTGCGTATCTCAAACCATTCTTGTCCTCTTTTATTACGAATGAGTCTGGCTTCAGTCTGTGAACTGAGAGTATTTTTAGGTCCTACTGTGTTATATCTGGGTGGTGGCTAGTTCTGTCCCTGCCCTCCCATCTAAGATGTTTCATGACACCAGCAAAGACATTGTTTAAGTTCAGGAACTCAGTTTCTTTCATCAGGCACCAAGACCGGCTCAGTGGAGGCTCATTTACAGTGCCTTCAGAAAGTATTCACACCCCTTGACTTTGTCCACATTTTGTTGTGCTACAGCCTGAATTTAACATGGATTAAAGAGATGCTGGGTCACTGGCCTACACACAACACCCCATCATGTCAAAGTGGAATTATGTTTTTAGAAATGTTTACAAATTAATTAAAAATGAAAAGCTGAAATGTCTTGAGTCAAAAAGTATTCAACCCCTTTGTTATGACAAGTCTAAATCAGTTCAGGAGTAAACAGCTGCTTAACAAGTCTAAATCAGTTCAGGAGTAAACAGATGCTTAACAAGTCTAAATCAGTTCAGGAGTAAACAGCTGCTTAACAAGTCTAAATCAGTTCAGGAGTAAACAGCTGCTTAACAAGTCTAAATCAGTTCAGGAGTAAACAGCTGCTTAACAAGTCTAAATCAGTTCAGGAGTAAACAGATGCTTAATAAGTCATAATAAGTTGTATGGACTCACTTCTTGTGCAATAATAGTGATTACCATGATTTGTTTGACTACCTCATCTCTGTACCCCAAAATAAAATTGAGCAGTGAATTTCAAACAGATTCAACCACAAAGACCAGGAAGGTGTTCCAATGCCTCACAAAGAAGGGCACCTATTGGTAGATAGATACAAATAAACACATCTGACATTGAATATCACTTTGAGCATGGTGAAGTTAATTTAGTTATTTTACCTTTATTCATACAGGCTTTTTCTCATTGAGATAACATCTCTTTTCCAAGAGAGACCTGGTCCAATAGTAGCAGGGGAACAAGGTTTCAGACAAAACAACTTACATACACTAACACAACATTAAACAAAACTATTAACACACATACAGTACAACAATGACATATTACATTAAAAACAAAAAACATCTTGACTAAAAACACCTGGCCTAAAACAATTACACTCTAATTACACTTTGGATGGTGTATCAATACACCCAGTCACCACAAAGATACAGGCGGATGAAGGAAACTCAGGGATTTCACCATGAGGCCAATGGTGACTTTAAAACAGTTACAGAGTTTAATGGCTGTGATAGGAGAACAATGAGAATGGATTAACTTCATTGTAGTTACTCCACAATACCAACTTAAATTACAGTGAAAAGAAGGAAGCCTGTACAGAACAAAACATATTCCAAAATATGCATCCTGTTTGCTATAAGGCACTAAAGTCAAACTGCAAATCATGTGGCAAAGAAATTAACTTTATGTCCTGAATACAAAGCATTATGTTTGGGGCAAATCCAACAACACATGACAGAGTACCACTCTTCATATTTTCAAGCATGGTGGTGGCTGCATCATGTTTTGGGTGTGCTTGTTTTCGGCAAGAACTAAGGAGTTTTTGGGGGGGATAAAAAGAAACGGAATAGAGCTAAGAACATTGGAAATTCCTAGAAGAAAATCTGGATACGTCTGCTTTCAGGACGATGGTAGCTCTCCAGGAACAGGGTTGGAGTGAAAACCTACAGGAAGGTAGCTCTCCAGGAACAGGGTTGGAGTATAAACCTACAGGAAGGTAGCTCTCCCGGAACAGGTTTGGAGTGAAAACCTACAGTAAGGTACCTCTCTAGGAACAGGGATGGAGTGAAAACCTACAGGAAGGTAGCTCTCCAGGAACAGGGTTGGAGTGAAAACC